>NC_053041.3:110124317-110424525 GCF_002575655.3 Aegilops tauschii subsp. strangulata
AATTGCTACCTTGTTGTTTTTATTTATTCAGATTATAAAAAACTATTTCTACCATTGTGCTGGGGGAGGAACGCCGCCGCCAACCCTCGCTCCGGGCGGCAAGGTACAAGCAAGCGCTGCGGCGGTACCACTGTCGCAGCGTCCGCTCCAGGACGCTCGAGGTGGGCGATTGAAGGAAATATGCCCTAGAGGCAATAATAAAGTTATTATTTATTTCCTCATATCATGATAAATTTTTATTATTCATGCTAGAATTGTATTAACCGGAAACATAATACATGTGTGAATACATAGACAAACATAGTGTCACTAGTATGCCTCTACTTGACCAGCTCGTTAATCGAAGATGGTTGAGTTTCCGAGCCATGGACATGAGTTGTCATTTGATTAACGGGATCACATCATTAGGAGAATGATGTGATTGACTTGACCCATTCTGTTAGCTTAGCACTTGATCGTTTAGTATGTTGCTATTGCTTTCTTCATGACTTATACATGTTCCTATGACTATGAGATTATGCAACTCCCGTTTACCGGAGGAACACTTTGTGTGCTACCAAAAGTCACAACGTAACTGGGTGATTATAAAGGTGCTCTACAGGTGTCTCCGAAGGTACTTGTTGAGTTGGCGTATTTCGAGATTAGGATTTGTCACTCCGATTGTCGGAGAGGTATCTCTGGGCCCTCTCGGTAATGCACATAACTATAAGCCTTGCAAGTAATGTGACAAATGAGTTAGTTGCGGGATGATGGATTGCATAACGAGTAAAGAGACTTGCCGATAACGAGATTGAACTAGGTATTGAGATACCGACGATTGAATCTCGGGCAAGTAACATACCGATGACAAAGGGAACAACGTATGTTGTTATGCAGTTTGACCGATAAAGATCTTCATAGAATATGTGGGAGCCAATATGAGCATCCAGGTTCCGCTATTGGTTATTGGCCGGAGACGTGTCTCGGTCATGTCTACAGAGTTCTCGAACCCGTAGGGTCCGCACGCTTAAAGTTTGGTGACGATCGGTATTTTGAGTTTTTGTGTTTTGATGTACCGAAGGTAGTTCGGAGTCCCGGATATGATCACGGACATGACGAGGAGTCTCGAAATGGTCGAGACGTAAAGATCGATATATTGGACGACTATGTTCGGGCACCGGAAAGGTTCCGGAAGGTTTCGGACATATACCGGAGTACCGGGGGGTTACCGGAACCCCCCGAGGAGTTAATTGGGCCTCATGGGCCTTAATGGGAGAAGGGGAGGGGCGGCCAGGGCAGCCGCGCCCCCCCTCCGCCTCTAGTCCGAATTGGACAAGGAGGGGGGCGGCGGCCCCCTTTTTCCTTCTCCTCCCCTCTCCCCTCCTTCCCTTCTCCTACTCCAACAAGGAAAGGAGGAGTCCTACTCCCGGTGGGAGTAGGACTCCCCCTTGGCGCGCCCTTCTTGGCCAGCCGCCTCTCACCCCTTGCTGCTTTATATACAGGGGCACGGGGGCACCTCTAGACACACAAGTTGATCTGTTGATCTTTCCCAGCCGTGTGCGGTGCCCCCCCCCCCACCATATTCCACCTCGGCCATATCGAGCGGTGCTTAGGCGAAGCCCTGCGTCGGTAGCAACATCATCACCGTCATCATGTCGTCGTACTGACGGAACTCTCCCGTAAAGCTCGGCTGGATCGGAGTTCGCGGGACGTCATCGAGCTGAACGTGTGCTGAACTCGGAGGTGTCGTACGTTCGGCACTTCGATCGGTCGGATCGTGAAGACATACGACTACATCAACCGCCTTGTGCTAACGCTTCCGTGTTCGGTCTACGAGGGTACATGGACAACACTCTCCCCTCTTGTTGCTATGCATCACCATGATCTTGCGTGTGCGTAGGATTTTTTTTTGAAATTACTACGTTCCCCAACAGTGGCATCCGAGCCAGGTTTATGCGTAGATGTTATACGCACGAGTAGAACACAAGTGAGTTGTGGGCGATACAAGTCATACTGCTTACCAGCATGTCATACTTTGGTTCGGCTGTATTGTTGGATGAAGCGGCCCGGACCGACATTACGCGTACGCTTACGCGAGACTGGTTCTACCGACGTGCTTTGCACATAGGTGGCTGGCGGGTGTCCGTTTCTCCAACTTTAGTTGAACCGAGTGTGACTACGCCCGGTCCTTGAGAAGGTTAAAACAGCACTAACTTGACGAACTATCATTGTGGTTTTGATGCGTAGGTAAGAACGGTTCTTGCTCAGCCCGTAGAAGCCACGTAAAACTTGCAACAACAAAGTAGAGGACGTCTAACTTGTTTTTGTAGGGCATGTTGTGATGTGATATGGTCAAGGCATGATGCTATATTTCATTGGATGAGATGATCACGTTTTGTAACCGAGTTATCGGCAACTGGCAGGAGCCATATGGTTGTCGCTTTATTGTATGCAATGAAATCGCCCTGTAATTGCTTTACTTTATCACTAAGCGGTAGCGATAGTCGTAGAAGCAATAGTTTGCGAGACGACAACGATGCTACGATGGAGATCAAGGTGTCGCGCCGGTGACGATGGTGATCATGACGATGCTTCAGAGATGGAGATCACAAGCACAAGATGATGTTTATCCTTTATGCATCTTATTTTGCTTTGATTGACGGTAGCATTATAAGATGATCTCTCACTAAATTTCAAGATAAAAGTGTTCTCCCTAAGTATGCACCATTGCCAAAGTTTGTCGTGCCGAGACACCACGTGATGATCGGGTGTGATAAGCTCTAAGTCCATCTACAACGGGTGCAAGCCAGTTTTCCACACGCAGAATACTCGGGTTAAACTTGACGAGCCTAGCATATCCAGATATGGCCTCGGAACACTGAGACCGAAAGGTCGAGCGTGAATCATATAGTAGATATGATCAACATAGTGCTGTTCACCACTGAAAACTACTCCATCTCACGTGATGATCGGACATGGTTTAGTTGATTCGAATCACGTGATTAATTAGATGATTAGAGGGATGTCTATCTAAGTGGGAGTTCTTAATTAATATGATTAATTGAACTTAAATTTATCATAAACTTAGTACCTGATAGTATTTTGCTGGTCTATGTTGTTGTAGATAGATGGCCCGTGTTGTTGTTCCGTTGAATTTTAATGCGTTCCTTGAGAAAGCAAAGTTGAAAGATGATGGTAGCAATTACACGGACTGGGTCCGTAACTTGAGGATTATACTCATTGTTGCACGGAAGAATTACGTCCTGGAAGCACCGCTGGGTGCCAGGCCTGCTGCAGATGCAACTGAAGACGTTAAGAACGTCTGGCAGAGCAAAGCTGATGACTTCTCGATAGTTCAGTGTGCCATGCTTTACGGCTTAGAACCGGGACTTCAATGACGTTTTGAACGTCATGGAGCATATGAGATGTTCCAGGAGTTGAAGTTAATATTTCAAGCAAATGCCCAGATTGAGAGATATGAAGTCTCCAATAAGTTCTACAGCTGCAAGATGGAGGAGAATAGTTCTGTCAGTGAACATATACTCAAAATGTCTGGGTATAACAATCACTTGATTCAACTAGGAGTTAATCTTCCGGATGATAGTGTCATTGACAAAATTGTTCAATCACTGCCAGCAAGCTACAAGAGCTTCGTGATGAACTATAATATGCAAGGGATGGATAAGACAATTCCTGAGCTCTTCGCAATGCTAAAGGCTGCGGAGGTAGAAATCAAGAAGGAGCATCAAGTGTTGATGGTCAACAAGACCACCAGTTTCAAGAAAAAGGGTAAAGGGAAGAAGAAGGGAAACTTCAAGAAGAACGGCAAACAAGTTGCTGCTCAAGAGAAGAAACCCAAGTCTGGACCTAAGCCTGAGACTGAGTGCTTCTACTGCAAGCAGACTGGTCACTGGAAGCGGAACTGCCCCAAATATTTGGCGGATAAGAAGGATGGCAAGGTGACAAAGGTATATGTGGTATACATGTTATTGTTGTGTACCTTGCTAGAGCTCGCAGTAGCACCTGGGTATTTGATACTGGTCCTGTTGCTAATATTTGCAACTCAAAACAGGGACTACGGATTAAGCGAAGACTGGCTAAGGACGAGGTGACGATGCGCGTGGGAAATGGTTCCAAAGTCAATGTGATCCCCGTTGGTACGCTACCTCTACATCTACCTTTAGGATTAGTTTTAGACCTAAATAATTGTTATTTGGTGCCAGCGTTGAGCATGAACATTATATCTGGATCTTGTTTGATGCGAGACGGTTATTCATTTAAATCTGAGAATAATGGTTGTTCTATTTATATGAGTAATATCTTTTATGGTCATGCACCCTTGAAGAGTGGTCTATTTTTGTCGAATCTCGATAGTAGTGATACACATATTCATAATGTTGAAGCCAAAACATGCAGAGTTGATAATGATAGTGCAACTTATTTGTGGCACTGCCGTTTGGGTCATATTGGTGTAAAGCGCATGAAGAAACTCCATACTGATGGACTTTTGGAATCACTTGATTATGAATCACTTGGTACTTGCGAACCACGCCTTATGGGCAAGATGACTAAAATGCTATTCTTAGGAACAATGGAGCAAGCAATAGATTTGTTGGAGATCATACATACTGATGTATGTGGTCCGATGAATATTGAGGCTCGCGGCGGGTATCGTTATTTTCTCACCTTCACAGATGATTTGAGCAGATATGGGTATATCTACTTAGTGAAACATAAGTCTGAAACATTTGAGAAGTTCAAAGAATTTCAGAGTGAAGTGGAAAATCATCGTAACAAGAAAATAATGTTTCTACGATCTGATCGTGGAGGAGAATATTTGAGTTACGAGTTTGGTCTACATTTGAAACAATGCGGAATAGTTTCGCAACTCACGCCACTCGGAACACCATAGCGTAATGGTGTGTCCGAACGTTGTAATCGTACTTTACTAGATATGGTGCGATCTATGATGTCTCTTACTGATTTACCGCTATCGTTTTGGGGTTATGCTTTAGAGACGACTGCATTCACGTTAAATAGGGCACCATCGAAATCCGTTGAGACGACGCCTTATTATATTCTGTTTTGGACATTAATGGGCTTTATTATACACTTTTATATTATTTTTGGGACTAACCTATTAACCGGAGGCCCAGCCCAGAATTGTTGTTTTTTGCCTATTTCAGAGTTTCGCAGAAAAAGAATATCAAACGGAGTCCAAACGGAATGAAACCTTCGGGAACGTGATTTTCGGAACGAACGTGATCCAGAGGACTTGGACCCTACGTCAAGACATCAACCAGGAAGGCACGAGGTAGGGGGGCGCGCCTACCCCCCCCCCCAGGCACGCCCTCCACCCTCGTGGGCCCCATGTTGCTCCACCGACGTACTCCTTCCTCCTATATATACCTACGTACCCCCAAACTACCAGATACGGAGCCAAAAACCTAATTCCACCACCGCAACCTTCTGTACCCGTGAGATCCCATCTTGGGGCCTGTGCCAGAGCTCTGCCGGAGGGGGCATCGATCACGGAGGGCTTCTACATCAACACCATAGCCTCTCCGATGATGTGTGAGTAGTTTACCTCAGACCTTCGGGTCCATAGTTATTAGCTAGATGGCTTCTTCTCTCTTTTTGGATCTCAATACAATGTTCTCCCCCTCTCTCGTGAAGATCTATTCGATGTAATCTTCTTTTGTTGTGTGTTTGTTGAGACCGATGAATTGTGGGTTTATGATCAAGTTTATCTATGAACAATATTTGAATCTCCTCTGAATTCTTTTATGTATGATTGGTTATCTTTGCAAGTATCTTCGAATTATCAGTTTGGTTTGGCCTACTAGATTGATCTTTCTTGCAATGGGAGAAGTTCTTAGCTTTGGGTTCAATCTTGCAGTGTCCTTTCCCAGTGATAGTAGGGGCAGCAAGGCACGTATTGTATTGTTGCCATCAAGGATAACAAGATGGGGTTTATATCATATTGCATGAGTTTATCCCTCTACATCATGTCATCTTGCTTAAAGCGTTACTCTGTTCTTTTGAACTTAATACTCTAGATGCATGCTGGATAGCGGTTGATGTGTGGAGTAATAGTAGTAGATGCAGGCAGGAGTCGGTCTACTTGTCTCAGACGTGATGCTTATATACATGATCATACCTAGATATTCTCATAACCGTGCTCAATTCTATCAATTGGTCAACAGTAATTTGTTCACCCACCGTAATACTTATGCTCTTGAGAGAAGCCACTAGTGAAACCTATGGCCCCCGGGTCTATTTTCCATCATATTAATCTTCCAACACTTAGTTATTTTTATTGCCTTTTATTTTACTTTGCATCTTTATCATAAAAATACCAAAAATATTACCTTATCATTTCTATCAGATCTCACTCTCGTAAGTGACCGTGTAGGGATTGACAACCCCTTATCGCGTTGGTTGCGAGGATTTATTTGTTTGTGTGGGTGCGAGGGACTCGTGCGTGGTCTCCTACTAGATCGATACCTTGGTTCTCAAAAACTGAGGGAAATACTTATGCTACTTTACTGCATCACCCTTTCCTCTTCAAGGGAAAACCAACGCAGTGCTCAAGAGGTAGCAGCTGCCACGAACAATGATGCTGAAGCTAATGACATCGTCATGGCCGAAGACAATGTGGAGCCTGAAGCAAATGTGGTGCCTAAAGCTAATGTGCAGCCTGAAGCCAATATCAGCGCTGAAGCCACTATTCCACCTCCTAGGCCTCACACCATTGAACAGGCATTTGATCGTGGGCAGCTGGTCACTGTGAAATGGACTATCTTGGTTCCTCCCACTGCTCCCAGACCACAGTATGACTACCATGTGGAGCAGAGGCCTCAGGTCCAAAAGCCAAAGCCAATGCTGCCTAGGCTTCCCGGTGTTGCAACATCGCCAGGATTATTCAGCGTCACCAGCTTCAGAGCACACAACACCTTCTTCGACAGCGCCAAGAATCCTTACTCGAAGCCAAAGATCTCTTTTGATCGATTCTGGAGCTATCGGCAGCGCAGCTACTACTCCTACATTCTATACAATCAAGAGCGAATATTTCCACACATGCGTCTTGATTGTGAAGCTATTGCTGGGCTGCCCTGTCTAGAAGAAGCTCTTGATTGCTTCAAGGAGGTTGGTCTTCTACAGTTCGTCACTGACAAGCAGCACTGGAATGAAGAGATTCTGCTGCAGTTCTATGCCACACTTCACATTCGTGGCTACAACAGGGATCCAAAGACATGGATCCTTTAGTGGATGACAGGGGATGTGCATCATGAAGCCAAAGCTCAAGACATCATCGAGCTTACTTCCCTGCCCACTCTAGGTGAATTGTATGAGCATGGTTGTCAGCTTCACCGCAATGAACTGCAGAGTATCTTTCAGAGGCCTGAACCCAATATGAGTCAGATGCTCAGTATGATGAAGCCACTGCCTCAAGATGCTGAATATCCCAAGGAATTCTTCGTCAAAGACCTTGAGTACTTGCCCCGCATAGTTTATCATATTCTGCGGCGTACTCTATGGCCAATCAAGGGATGTTCTTCTGAAGCCAAACTTGAAGGAACCATGAAGACTTTAGTATTCTATATTGTCAATGGCATCAGATTCAACACCCAGGATTTCTTCATCAGACAACTTGTTGCAACTCGATCCTATCCTCTGGCTGGCAATATGCGTGTGCCCCATCGTGCAAACACCGAAGCCACTGACAGTACAATTGCTCAAAGGCCTCGGAAGCGTTCTCGTGTACTCAATAACCGAGAGCTTCCTGTGGCCTTACATCAGAAGCAGGATAAGCATCATGACTGGCTCAAGCGTTAGATGTAGAGCATCTTGGTGGATGTCAATCGCATTCAAAACTTGGCCACCAAGAACTCGTTTGTTGCCCATGAAACCTGTCGGCAGTCCTGGAAGAGTCTCACACTACTCTGTCTTGAAGCTAACCTTCACGATGATGGCTTCACTGAGGACTTCAAATTTGACTCCAGGCCTCCCCAAAATGCAAGTTGGCGTCGCACTCCATCAATAGAAGATTCTGAGTATTCGTCTTCGGCTGCAACTGTTATTGCGAGAGTCGTCGATGAAGAAGACGATGCCACTTCACCAACCATGGCTTCACTGCATCTCGACACTGCATCAGGCCCGTCTGCACCACCAAACTCCTGCGTCGACCCTACACCTACATCTACTCCTGATGGGAACGAGTAGATACTCTATGTCTTCGAACCTTTTTGGTCATTACTGACAAAAGGGGGAGAAGCTTATGAGTTGATAGTCTACAAGCGGGTCCTTATGGGTGGTTGCATTATTTTTGGCTAAGTTTTTTTACAACTCTCATCTTTTGAAACATTTGGTTCTCTGAGTTGTAACACTTAAACTCGATGGTCATCTGCTACTTCTCTTTGCCACTTTGTGATGCGATGATAAATCCCGCATGAAGTCATACCACAGACGTCCATTTTTCATTATGCATGTCATTATCTTTGCTATCTTTTTATATGCTTGATGAATTGTCTTCATAAGTTGAAAAGGATCTCCACAAAGTAAAACCTGCCATGTTCATTTGCATTCAAAAGCAAACTACATATATGCACATCTTCAGGGGGAGCCTTTTGTTACTTATGAAGACAATGTCGTAATTCTGAACTTTCACATACTTTTATCCCTGTTGAAAACTTCAATCAGTTTGTCATCAATCACCAAAAAGGGGGAGATTGTAAGTGCATCTAGTGCCATCCCTAGTTGGTAAGACATTGAAGACAATGGTGGTCTCTGAAGAGATTCACATTGAAGACTATGACATGAGAAGACATCGCATGAAGACTATGGAGTGCGAAGACATAGTTGTTTCGTAGTTTCCTTTTCTTCCTTGTTGAGTCATAGGAACCACCGTACTGTTAAGTGGGGTCCAAGTGAACAAAGTCAGAGTGCCTGATGTGATGCTCAACCAAATCCTATGTCTTCGAGCGAAGACAATGAGAGCAAATCTTATCCAGAGCGGGATGAGTCAGCTTTACTTGTAGCCCAAGTCAAGCTGCCGCGTGTGTTTAAAATCTGACCGTTGGACACGTGTCAGTTCCTTAGTGACCCAGGGTCATTTCGACATATCAGGTAGGGTTGCCTCCTGGCTATAAATAGCCCACCCCTACACCATAAATTGGTGGCTGCTCAGAGTTAGTGCACGGCTTTTGTCATTTGAGAGCAACCCACCTCCGAAGCATTTGAGAGAGAGATCCTTGCGAGGACAAAGCCCAAAACACCCAGAGCCAAAGAGTGTTAGGCATCACTGAAGTCTTTCTGTCCACGTGATCTGAAGACTGGTTACACTTGAGGACTGTGAATCCTCCAGTCGGTTAGGCGTCGCGTTCTGAGCATCCAAGAGTCATTGTGGATTGCCGGTGAACAAAGTCTGTGAAGGTTTGAAGTCTACCTTGAAGACTTTCCAGAGTGATTGGGCGAGGACTAAGTGTCCTTAGCTCGAGGGGAATAAGGTGAAGACGCGGTCTTCTAAGTTGAATCTCAGCCTCCCTAACCAGACGTACAGTTGTCACAGCAACTGGAACTGGTCCAACAAATCCTTGTCCTCACTAAGCAACTGGTTCTATCCTTTACCTCTATTTACATACATTTTGTCTTCGTGAAGTCATTGCCTGCCTATCTGATCTGATTGTCTTCACTGAGTGAAAACTGTTGTTGTTTGGCTTCATACTATCTTCCATCCTGATCCATACTACTTAGCTGCTAATAGTCTTCGTGCTTTCACCTCATTGCTTACTTGACTATGGCCTGTCTAGTGTAGTCTACCTTCCACTGCATATCAATAGTTTATTTCTACTATTTTTCTTCAAAGCCCCCGTGTTTTGAAGACTTCCATAAAAATTGCCTATTCACCCCCCTCTAGTCGATAACTAGCACTTTTAGAAGCAGGAACCCTAGCCGCCAAAGTGATCTGGAGGGAGGAACCGGCAAGAGGAGGTCGCCGCCTCCACCACCTTCATCAAGAGGACTCCAACATCATCCCCACTGTCATCATCATCACCATCTACCTTTTCCATACTGTAAAATCAAGAAGCCTAGAGGAATAATTTGTGTATTACATGTGTGCTTTGTCCATGTTCTCCTTCTTTGGTGGTATGATGAGTGAGTAGTTCCCTTAGTTCTCGGGGACATGGATGAACCCTAGTGTGTAATAGGTCGTTCATATTAGGATTTAATATCCTCTTGGCATATTCATCTTAATGGTTTTCTTGTTGTTGGGTGAAGTCGACCATCCAACATATGCCAATTTTGGACGGAAGGTTATTACTGTTGGCGGACCGTGTGGTTGCGGAAGTGGGTGGGTGACGTGACAGGTCTCATCTCCCTTTATAGCAAATCATTGCAGCAGGGGGTAAAACAGAGACTGCTTATAGGTTGTTTCCACGGGGACCTGCTACTTGTAAACTGCGTTGAGATTTCCCTGAAGAGGAGGGGTGAAGCAGTATAGTAGAGATAAGTATTTCCTTCAGTGAGAATCAAGGTTATCGAACCAATAAGAGAATCACGCAAATTCCCATCTTCGGTACCTACACATACAAAAGCAAATACTTGCACCCAACGCGGGCTAGAGGGTTGTCATTCCCCTAAACTCATTACTTACAATGATTAATTTTGATAGTGATATATAGATAAATAAATTGCAAAATAAAATAAAAGTAAATAACTAAATATATTGCAGCAAGGTATTTTTGGTTTTTATAATATGGTAAAGGTAGACCCGGGGCCATATTTTTCACTAGGGACTTCTCTCTTAAACACATAGCATACAGTGGGTGAAGAAATTACCGTTGGGCAACTGATAGAAAAGTGCATAGTTATGATGTTATTCAGGGCAATGATACGATATATAGGCATCACGTCCGTGACAAGTAGATCGACTCCAGCCTGAATCTACTACTATTACTTTACCAATCGACCGTTATCCAGCATGCATCTATGGTATTAAGTTCATGACAAACAGAGTAACGCTTTAAGCAAGATGACATGATGCAGACAAAGTAAATCCAATCAATATGAATAAACCCCGTTGTTTTACCCTTAATAGAAACAATACAATACGTGTCTCGCTACTGAAAGTGCTAGTTATCGACTAGATGGGGGTGAATAGGCGATTTTTATGAAAGTCTTCAAAACATGAGGTATTTGAAGACAAACAGTAGAAATGAACATATTAATGTGCAGCGGAAGGTAGACTACAATAGACAAGTCATAGTCAAGTAAGCAATGTAGTGAAAGCACGAAGACTATCAGCAGCTAGGTAGTATGGATCAGGATGGAAGACAATATGAAGCCAACCAGTAAATAGTCTTCACTCAGTGAAGTCAAACAGATCAAACAAGCAAGCAATGACTTCATGAAGACAAACTGTAAAGTAAAGGGAAGTGGAGGATAGAACCAATTGCTTGGTGAATACAAGGATTTGGTAGACCAGTTCCAGTTGTTGTGACAACTGTACGTCTGGTTAGGGAGGCTGAGATTTAACTCGGAAGACCGCATCTTCACCTTATTCCCCTTGAGCTAAGGACACCCAGTCCTCGCCCAATCACTGTGGTAAGCCTTTGATACGTCTCCAACGTATCTATAATTTTTTATTGTTCCATGCTATATTATATTCTGTTTTGGATGTTTATTGGGCTTTATTATACACTTTTATATTATTTTTGGGACTAACCTATTAACCGGAGGCCCAGCCCAAATTGTTGTTTTTTTGCCTATTTCAGTGTTTCGAAGGAAAAGGATATCAAACGGAGTCCAAACGGAATGAAACGTTCGGGAACGTGATTTTCGGAACAAACGTGATCCAGAGGACTTGGATTCTACGTAAAGCAATCAACGAGGAAGGCATGAGGTAGGGGGCACGCCTACCCCCCTGGGCGCGCCCTCCACCCTCGTGGGCCCCTCGTTGCTCCACCGACGTACTTCTTCCTCCTATATATACCCATATACCCTGGAAACATCATATACGGAGCCAAAACCCTATTTCCACCGCCGCAACCTTCTGTACCCGTGAGATCCCATCTTGGGGCCTTTTCCGGCGCTCCGCCGGAGGGGGCATTGATCACGGAGGGCTTCTACATCAACACCATAGCCTCTCCGATGATGTGTGAGTAGTTTACCTCAGACCTTCGGGTCCATAGTTATTAGCTAGATGGCTTCTTCTCTCTCTTTGGATCTCAATACAGAGTTCTCCTCGATCTTCTTGGAGATATATTCGATGTAATTTTCTTTTGCGGTGTGTTTGTCGAGATCCGATGAATTGTGGATTTATGATCAAGTTTATCTATGAACAATATTTGAATCTCCTCTGAATTCTTTTATGTATGATTGGTTATCTTTGCAAGTCTCTTCAAATTATCAGTTTGGTTTGGCCTACTAGATTGATCTTTCTTGCAATAGGAGAAGTGCTTAGCTTTGGGTTCAATCTTGCGGTGCTCGATCCCAGTGACAGTAGGGGAAACGACGCGTATTGTATTGTTGCCATCGAGGATAAAAAGATGGGGTTTATGTCATATTGCATGAGTTTATCCCTCTACATCATGTCATCTTACTTAAAGCATTACTCTGTTCTTATGAACTTAATACTCTAGATGCATGCTAGATAGCGGTCGATGTGTGGAGTAATAGTAGTAGATGAAGAATCGTTTCGGTCTACTTGTCGCGGACGTGATGCCTATATACATGATCATACCTAGATATTCTCATAACTATGCTCAATTCTATCAATTGCTCGACAGTAATTCGTTTACCCACCGTAATACTTATGCTCCTGGGAGAAGCCACTAGTGATACCTATGGCCCCCGGGTCTATTTTTCATCATATTAATTTCCCGTCAACAAGCTATTTCTGGCGCCGTTTATTTTGCTTTCTTTACTTTGCATCTTTATCATAAAAATACCAAAAATATTATCATAAAAATACCAAAAATATTATCTTATCATATCTATCAGATCTCACTCTCGTAAGTGACCGTGAAGGGATTGACAACCCCTTTATCGCGTTGGTTGCGAGGTTCTTATTTGTTTGTGTAGGTGTGTGGGACTCGCGCGTGGTCTCCTACTGGATTGATACCTTGGTTCTCAAAAACTGAGGGAAATACTTACGCTACTTTACTGCATCACCCTTTCCTCTTCAAGGGAAAACCAACGCAGTGCTCAAGAGGTAGCAAGAAGGATTTCTGGCGCCGTTTCCGGGGAGTCTACGCACAAGTCAAGACATACCAAGTACCCATCACAAACTCTTATCCCTCGCATTACATGATTTGCCATTTGCCTCTCGTTTTCCTCTCCCCCACTTCACCCTTGCCATTTTATTCGCCCTCTCTTTTCCGTTCGTCGTTTTTTTGCTTGCCTTGTCGTTATGGCTAGTCCCTTATCTTCTCCGTTGTCTCCCAAGAATGAAGTTCTTAATTTTAAGCAAAGGGAGGGAGAAAATCTAAAAGACGCTTGGTATAGAATTTGCAATGCTCAAAATAGATCTACCAGGAAGCAATCTACTTCCGTTCTTCTCCGCAATTTTTATGTAGGCGCTACTCCTTGGTAGAGATATATTCTTGATACCATTACCGGAGGAAATTTCTTGGGTAGCCATACTTTTGATTCTTATAATGCTATGATAGATTTGTTTGGCTCACCACCTCTTTTGGTTAACGGAACTATGTTAACTTTGGAACATGTGATGCAAAGGCTTGAAATTATTGAAAATAAAGTTGCTACTGTAGAGTTGATTGAGAATTTGGATAAAAAGATCCACAAGCAAATTACCCAATATGGATCTAAGGCGGGAGTTACTCTGAAAAGTTTTAAGGAAAAAGAACCCATAGTTAATGAAAGAATAGATCAAGATTCCACTAGAATTGATAAACTTGAGGGAATTATCACCAACTTGGGGTCCGCTTTTTCTTCCGTTAAAAATACTCCAAATCCTCCTACCAAAATTGCCAAGCTTGTTTATTTTCCTAAAAATAAGGGTGAATCCTCTAGTAAGGAAACTGCGGATTTAAAATCAATAAGTGTTCATCCCAATCATTTTGCTATCATTAAGGAACCGTTTGCTACAAATGATTTTCTTGATATTGTGCCCAGGAGTTTGATAATTGATAAAAAGGAAGAAACTCCTAGAGGTTATAGGTGTCGTATTGAAGAATTGCCCACCAAAGATGGCAATACTTAGATCTATCCTTGTTTGTATGCCTAGCTAGGGGCGTTAAACGATACCGCTTGTTGGGAGGCAACCCAATTTTATTTTAGTTTTTTGTTTTTTGCTTATGTTTAGGAATAAATATTTGATCTAGCCTCTGGTTAGATTTGTTTTTATGTTTTAATTAGTGTTTGTGCCAAGTGAAACCTATAGGATCTTCCTGGATGATAGTTATTTGATCTTGCTGAAAATTCCAGAAACTTTCTGTTCACGAAAATAATTGTTAAAAATCACCAGAAAGTGATAAAATACTGATTCCAATTGAATCTGATCAATAAAAAAAAATTCTAGGTCTTCCTATTTTGGTAGATTTTTCTGAGTTCCAGAAGTTTGCGTTAGTTACAGATTACTACAGACTGTTCTGTTTTTGACAGATTCTGTTTTTCGTGTGTTGTTTGCTTATTTTGATGAATCTATGGCTAGTAAAATAGGTTATAAACCATAGACAAGTTGGAATACAGTAGGTTTAACACCAATATAAATAAAGAATGAGTTTAATACAGTACCTTGAAGTGGTTTTTTGCTTTCTTTCGCTAACGGAGCTCACGAGATTTTCTGTTGAGTTTTGTGTTGTGAAGTTTTCAAGTTTTGGGTAAAGATTTGATGGATTATTGAACAAGGAGTGGCAAGAGCCTAAGCTTGGGGATGCCCATGGCACCCCAAGATAATCTAAGGACACCAAAAATCCAAAGCTTGGGGATGCCCCGGAAGGCATCCCCTCTTTCGTCTTCGTCCATCGGTAACTTTACTTGGAGCTATATTTTTATTCACCACATGATATGTGTTTTGCTTGGAGCGTCTTGTATGGTTTGAGTCTTTGCTTTTTAGCTTACCACAATTATCCTCGTTGAATACACTTTTGAGAGAGACACACATGATTCGGAATTTATTAGAATACTCTATGTGCTTCACTTATATCTTTTGAGCTATATATAGTTTTTGCTCTAGTTCTTCACTTATATATTTTAGAGCACGGTGGTGGATTTGTTTTATATAAATTATTGTTCTCTCATGCTTCACTTATATTATTTTGAGAGTCCTACAAAACAGCATGGTAATTTGCTTTAATTGTGAAATTAGTCCTAATATGCTAGGTATTCAAGATTAGTAAAACTTTCTTATGAGTGTGTTGAATACTAAGAGAAGTTTGATGCTTGATGATTGTTTTGAGATATGGAGGTAGTGATATTAAAGTTGTGCTAGTTGAGTAGTTGTGAATTTGAGAAATACTTGTGTTGAAGTTTGCAAATCCCGTAGCATGCACGTATGGTAAACGTTATGTAACAAATTTAAAACATGAGGTGTTCTTTGATTGTCCTCCTTATGAGTGGTGGTCGGGGACGAGCGATGGTCTTTTCCTACCAATCTATCCCCCTAGGAGCATGCGCGTAGTGCTTGGTTTTTGATGACTTGTAGATTTTTGCAATAAGTATGTGAATTCTTTATGACTAATGTTCAGTCCATGGATTATACGTACTCTTTACCTTCCATCATTGCTAGCCTCTTCGGTACCGTGCATTGCCCTTTCTCACCTTGAGAGTTGGTGCAAACTTCGCCGGTGCATCCAAACCCCGTGATACGATACGCTCTATCACACATAAGCCTCCTTATATCTTCCTCAAAACAGCCACCATACCTACCTATTATGGCATTTCCATAGCCATTCCGAGATATATTGCCATGCAACTTTCCACCGTTTCGTTTATCATGACACGTTCATCATTGTCATATTGCCTTGCATGATCATGTAGTTGACATCGTATTTGTGGCAAAGCCACCATGCATATTATTTAGTACATGTCACTCTTGATTCATTGCCCATCCCGGTACACCGCCGGAGGCATTCATATAGAGTCATACTTTGTTCTAGTATCGAGTTGTAATCATTGAGTTGTAAATAAATAGAAGTGTGATGATCATCATTCATAGAGCATTGTCCAAAAAAAAAGGCCAAAAAGAAAAAAGAATGGCCCAAAAAAAGGGGACAATGCTACTATCCGTTTTTTCATACTTGTGCTTCAAAGTAGCACCATGATCTTTATGATAGATAGTCTCTTGTTTTGTCACTTTCATATACTAGTGGGAATTTTTCGTTATAGAACTTGGCTCGTATATTCCAACAATGGGCTTCCTCAAATACCCTAGGTCTTCGTGAGCAAGCAAGTTGGATGCACATCCACTTAGTTTCTTTTGTTGAGCTTTCATACATTTATAGCTCTAGTGCATCCGTTGCATGGCAATCCCTACTCTTCACATTAACATCAATTGATGGGCATCTCCATAGCCCGTTGATTAGCCGCGTTCATGTGAGACATTCTCCTTTTTTTGTCTTCTCCACATAACCCCCATCATTATATTCTATTCCACCCATAGTGCTATATCTATGGCTCACGCTCATGTATTGCGTGAAAGTTGAAAAAAGTTTGAGATTACTAAAGTATGAAACAATTGCTTGGCTTGTCATCGGGGTTGTGCATGATGAGAGCATTCTTGTGTGATGAAAATGGAGCATGACCAAATTATATGATTTTGTAGGGATGAACTTTCTTAGGCCATGTTATTTTGAGAAGACATAATTGCTTAGTTAGTATGCTTGAAGTATTATTACTTTTATGTTAATATTAAACTTTTATCTTGAATCTTTCGGATCTGAATATTCATACCACAATTAAGAGGGTTACATTGAAAATTATGCCAAGTAGCATTCCACATCAAAAATTCTGTTTTTATCATTTACCTACTCGAGGACGAGTAGGAATTAAGCTTGGGGATGCTTGATACGTCTCCAATGTATCTATAATTTTTTATTGTTCCATGCTATATTATATTCTGTTTTGGATGTTTATTGGGCTTTATTATACAGTTTTATATTATTTTTGGGACTAACCTATTAACCGGAGGCCCAGCCCAAATTGCTGTTTTTTTGCCTATTTCAGTGTTTCGAACGAAAAGGATATCAAACGGAGTCCAAACGGAATGAAACCTTCGGGAACGTGATTTTCGGAACAAACGTGATCCAGAGGACTTGGAGTCTACATAAAGCAATCAACGAGGAAGGCACGAGGTAGGGGCACGCCTACCCCCCTGGGCACGCCCTCCACCCACGTGGGCCCCTCGTTGCTCCATCGACGTACTTCTTCCTCCTATATATACCCATATACCCTGGAAACATCATATACGGAGCCAAAACCCTATTTCTACCGCCGCAACCTTCTGTACCCGTGAGATCCCATCTTGGGGCCTTTTCCGGCGCTCCGTCGGAGGGGGCATTGATCACGGAGGGCTTCTACATCAACACCATAGCCTCTCCGATGATGTGTGAGTAGTTTACCTCAGACCTTCGGGTCCATAGTTATTAGCTAGATGGCTTCTTCTCCCTCTTTGGATCTCAATACAAAGTTCTCCTCGATCTTCTTGGAGATCTATTCGATGTAATTTTCTTTTGCGGTGTGTTTGTCGAGATCCGATGAATTGTGGGTTTATGATCAAGTTTATCTATGAACAATATTTGAATCTCCTCTGAATTCTTTTATGTATGATTGGTTATCTTTGCAAGTCTCTTTGAATTATCAGTTTGGTTTGGCCTACTAGATTGATCTATCTTGCAATAGGAGAAGTGCTTAGCTTTGGGTTCAATCTTGCGGTGCTCGATCCCAGTGACAGTAGGGGAAACGACACATATTGTATTGTTGCCATCAAGGATAAAAAGATGGGGTTTATATCATATTGCATGAGTTTATCCCTTTACATCATGTCATCTTACTTAAAGCATTACTCTGTTCTTATGAACTTAATACTCTAGATGCATGTTGGATAGCGGTCGATGTGTGGAGTAATAGTAGTAGATGCAGAATCGTTTCGGTCTACTTGTCATGGACGTGATGCCTATATACATGATCATACCTAGATATTCTCATAACTATGCTCAATTCTATCAATTGCTCGACAGTAATTCGTTTACCCACCGTAATACTTATGCTCTTGAGAGAAGCCACTAGTGAAACCTATGGCCCCGGGGTCTATTTTTCATCATATTAATTTCCCGTCAACAAGCTATTTCTGGCGCCGTTTATTTTGCTTTCTTTACTTTGCATCTTTATCATAAAAATACCAAAAATATTATCTTATCATATCTATCAGATCTCACTCTCGTAAGTGACCGTGAAGGGATTGACAACCCCTTTATCGCGTTGGTTGCGAGGTTCTTATTTGTTTGTGTAGGTGCGTGGGACTCGCGCGTGGTCTCCTACTGGATTGATACCTTGGTTCTCAAAAACTGAGGGAAATACTTACGCTACTTTACTGCATCACCCTTTCCTCTTCAAGGGAAAACCAACGCAGTGCTCAAGAGGTAGCAGCCTTCAAGGTAGACTTACAAACCTTCACAGACTTCGTTCACCGGCGATCCACAATAACTCTTGGATGCTCAGAACGTGACGCCTAACCAGCTGGAGGATTCACAGTCCTCAAGTGTAACAAGTCTTCAGATCACGCGGATAGAAAGTCTTCAGTGATGCCTAACACTCTTTGGCTCTGGGTGTTTTGGGCTTTGTCCTTGCAAGGATCTCTCTCTCAAATGCTTCGGAGGTGGGTTGCTCTCAAACGACAAAAGTCGTGCACTAACTCTGAGCAGACACCAATTTATGGTGTAGGGGGTGGGCTATTTATAGCCACGAGGCAACCCGACCTGATTTGTCCGAAATGACCCTAGGTTACTAAGGAACCGCCAGGTGTCCAATGGTCGGATTTCAAACACACGCTGTCGGCGTTCTGGGAACAGGGGTCCCCAGACTTGCCTGCCTGCGGCCCACGGCATGGCTCCACTAACGGCCTGGTACGGCCCATCTTCACCAGCAAACACTCAAGACCCTCGGGAGGGGCCAAGCCTCGCGAGGTAGGCGACACAAGACCTCCTCAGGGGCAGCCTCACTAGGCTGGCTCGCGAGGAGTGGAGAGATCAAGGCGAGGGGCACCTCGTGAGGTTCCCGTGACGTGAGCCATGACGACCAAGGCCAGGCGGGCGCCAGCGGGCGCAGAGTATTGGTTCCCTCTTTGGTGCTAAAGAAGCAGGCGCAGGCGAGGAGTCTCGAGGCATCAGGAAAAGGTTTCCATATCGGTGCAACGAGACCTAGACCAGCAGGATGGCAGGATGGAGGTCATCGCGGAGCCCACAACGGCGTCACCACCAGAGCCTTTGGCAGGCGAAAACCACCTTTTGTCAGGATAGATTGTACTAGTTGTCCCCCTTCAAATTGGCCGTTGTGGGATCCCTTCCCGCCTAATATTTGGTACGAGGACCCGGGCCTCTATAAATAGGACTAGCCACCACCTTAGAAGGCAACTGCTCTTGGATCAGATCCATTCCATCCACACACACACACACACACAAGCTCACCGAGCTCAAGGACACCTCTCCTCAGGAGATAGTTCTTCCCTTGTACTTGTTCATCCCAGCCTACAAGGCAATCCACCACACCACACTGGAGTAGGGTATTACACCACATCGGTGGCCCAAACCAGTATAAACTCATGTGTACCTTGTTCCTTGGGTTTGGCGAGCTAGGCTTTGAGATCGTGGTGAGAGCGTGAGCTAGGGGGAGAGAGACCTTCGTGCGCACCCCAGAGTTCGAACCTCAAGGGTTTTGCCAGAACCCATAATCCGACATTTGGCGGGCCAGGTAGGGGTGCACTGAAGCTTTCCTTCCGTCGATCCACGCTCCACCACGTCCATGGCAGACGCGTGTCGACCTCGCGCCGAGCGCCGGGCCACCCTGGCCGCCCGTGTCGCTCAGACAACCCCTGTTGGTGGGCCTCCCCGTCGTTCTCCATCACCCGCCACCAACGCCGCCACCGGCCCGACAGGAAACGAGCAGCAAGCATCTTCGCTGCACCCCTCTGTGCGGCGGGACGGCCGCACCACTACCCCGTCGCTGACTCCGGCCGGCTCATCGTCCCACGCTCGTCACGCGCTCACGAACGCGCAGGCAGCGCTGCTCATGGCACGCGAGCTCCTGCACTACCGCCTGGTCGACGACCTCTACGAGGACTGGCTGGACCGCACCGCCGAGCTCATCAGCGCCGCTGGGGGATCTCCCGCACCATCCCTCTCGCTGCCTCGCCCCCCTCCAGCTGCAGGCGATGTAGCTCACAGAGCGCCTCCGCCGCCTCCGCACCAAGGCGGCGCCCTGGCACCAAGATGCGCAGCCCCTCGGCGCGACCCGCCGCGCCGGGCACCCGCACATAAAGAAGGAAGCTGCCAAGAAGTTCCCCGACCGCGAGAAGACGCTCCCGCACTCCCGGCGCCACCACGTCAAAACCGCGTGCCGCCGGCGGCAGCAGTGCGCGGGCATCAAGACCAAGCTCCGCCCCCACGGCGGGCCCCGGTGGCCACAGCAGGCTGCCGTGCCTTCACTCCGGAGCTGCGTAGCATCGTTTGGCCAGGCAAGTTCAAGCCAGACCTGCCTCCGTGCTATGACGGCACCCCCGACCCTGCGGAGTTCTTGCAGCTCTACGAGCTGAGCATCGAGGTGGCCAGCGGCGACGAGAAAGTCATGGAGAACTGGTTTCCCATGGCTCTCAAAGATGGTGCTCGCTCGTGGCTCCTGAATCTGCCTCCGGGGTCAATCTCCTCCTGGGGTGAGATGCGCGACCGCTTCGTCGCCAACTTCCAGGGCACTCGCGACCGCCCGCCGGCTGCGGTGACCTATGCCGCATCAAGCAGCAGCCAGGAGAGACCCTGCAGAAGTAGATCCAATGCTTCAACAGCGTTCGCTTCAAGATTCCCAAGGTGACGGACGAGGCCATCATTTCAGCGTTCTCTGATGGCGTCCGCGGCGTCAAGATGAAGGAGGAGCTCGCTATCCACGAGGAGCTATGCACGGCGCTAGAGATGTTCAACATGGCGACCAAGTGTGCGAGAGCTGAGGAGGGGCGCCTCTCCCTCCTCAAACTCCCTGTTGTCGACCTAGAAGAGAAGAAAGCCAAGGCCAAGGACGTGAAGCGCAAGGGGGTAGCCATGCTCGCGGCGGAGCCAGATACGAAGCGCGGCCGGGACCACCCTGAGTTGTCCAAGAGCAGCCATCCATTCTGCGCCTTCCACAACGTACACAGCCACAACACCAATGACTGCCAAGAGCTCAGGGCCATTCGAGATGGACACTTTGTTCGACGCCCCGAGCGCAACGACCGGGGCTACGGCCGAGGAGGAGGATGAGGTGGAGGACGTTGGGACGACTGCGGCCCCCGTCAGGAGTGGCGCGACCGGCCCTGCGAGGACCACTGGCAGGACCAGCCTCGTGAGGGCGCCTGGAGGGACCAGCCTTGTGAGGACCGTCCTCAGGGCAATCCTGACCTCCCTTCGCTGCCGCCACCGCCAAGAAGGAACGACGACCACCATCAGGATGAGGGGGCTGGAGGCTTCCAGGAGCCGCGCTCTATCGCTTGCATCTTGGGCGGTGCTCAGGCCCCAGCTTCCCAGCGCATCTTCAAGCAGTTTGCTCGCGAGGTGAACGCGGCCCTTCCCAGGCTCGAGGCCACGCTCCCGCTCAGGTGGTCCAAGTGCGCCATCACCTTCAGCTCGTCGGACCAGCTCAAGTGCACGACTACTTCCGGCGCCCTCCCGATGCTTTGCTCACCCGTCATCAGCAACGCCCAAGTCACCAAGACCCTCATCGACGGTGGCGTAGGGCTCAATGTCCTGTCTGTCGAGACATTCGATAGCCTCCAAGTGCCATACGATCAGCTACAGCCTACCAAGCCTTTCTCAGGAGTGGCCGACGGCTCTACCACCCCCATAGGGCAGGTCCGCCTCCCTGTCACCTTCGGCCAGCACAACAACTACCACACTGAGCTCATTGACTTCGACGTCGCCCACATCCGTTGCTGTACAATGCCATCCTTGGGTATCTAGCATTGGCCAAGTTCATGGCGGTGACCCACCATGGCTACAACGTCCTCAAAATGCCAGGAAGCGGCGGAGTCATCACGGTCCCCTACGAAGAAAGAGATGTGGTGTGCTCCCTGGAGTGCGCCTTCCAAGCCGCAGCAATTGAAGACCCCGACAACGAAGGCACCCTGTACCCTCCTGAGGCCATCCCCAAGAAGAAGAAGCAGGTACTCCATCCGGGGCCTCAGGAGAATGGCCTCTCCAGTGGCACCACCTCAGGGATCGTGCCCACAGCTGGGGCGCCTCCCTCCCTCGCATAGGAAGGTGCGCCCAATGCCCTCCTCGGGCAAGGCTCGGGGGCTCTCTTCTGGAGGGCCTCGGACCTGGCCAACATCACGAGGGAGGCGCTCAGGCACCATGTGGAAGTGTGCTTCATAGCACGTCTCCCTCAGGAGAGCGCTGGGCGAGGAGCGCCCGGTGCTCAGGAGTTCCTCGTCAAGGCGACCCAAGAGCTTCAAGAGGCAAGGACCATATGCGGCGACTGAGGAAGTCCTGGATTAGGGGGTCCTCGGACAGCCGGACTATATGCTTTAGCCGGACTGTTGGACTACGAAGATACAAGATTGAAGACTTCGCCCCGTGTCCGGATGGGACTCTCCTTTGCGTGGAAGGCAAGCTTGGCAATTCGGATATGTAGATCTCCTCCCTTGTAACCGACTCTGTGTAACCCTAGCCCCCTCCGGTGTCTATATAAACCGAAGGGTTTAGTCCGTAGGACAACAACAATCATAATCATAGGCTAGCTTCTAGGGTTTAGCCTCTACGATCTCGTGGTAGATCAACTCTTGTAATACTCATATCATCAAGATCAATCAAGCAGGAAGTAGGGTATTACCTCCATCGAGAGGGCCCGAACCTGGGTAAACATTGTGTCCCCCGCCTCCTGTTACCATCCGCCTAGGACGCACAGTTCGGGACCCCCTACTCGAGATCCGCCGGTTTTGACACCGACATTGGTGCTTTCATTGAGAGTTCCACTGTGCCGTCACCATAAGGCTTGATGGCCCCTTCGATCATCGGCAACGATGCGATCCAGGGTGAGGTTTTTCCCCCCGGACAGATCTTCGTATTCGGCGGCTTCGCACTGCGGGCCAACTCGCTTGGACATCTGGAGCAAATCGGGAGCTACGCCCGTGGCCGTCAGGTCAGGTTTGGAAGCTTAAACTATACTGCCGACATCCGCGGAGACTTGATCTTCGATGGATTCGAGCCCGTGTCAGGTGCGTCGCACAGTCACGACGAGCATGACTTAGCTCTGCCGATGGACAGTGTTCAGGAGATCGCCCCTGTGGCAACTCCGGCCCTCGATCCGGAGCAGATCGCGCCGTCCGAGGATGGGTGGATGGACCCCGCCACGGAGGCCGCACACTCAGTGGTGATAGAGCCGAATACTGACTTCACTTCCTACGAGACCTGTGTTGCCGGATCCTTGGATTCGTCCCCTGCCACGGGCTCCGGACCGCTTGCGTCCGTGCCTATCGAATCTGATTGGGCGCCGATCATGGAGTTTTCCTCCGCGGATATCTTTCAGCACTCGCCCCTGGGCGACGTGCTGAATTTGTTAAGGTCTCTCTCCTTGTCAGGAGGCCCTTGGCCGAACTATGTCTGGCTCGAGTGGGAAGCGGACGACGAAGAAATTCGTTCCGCACCCACCACCCACTTAATAGCCACTGTCGACGACTTAACCGACATGCTCGATTTTGGCTCCGAAGACATCGACGGTATGGACGACGATGCAGGAGAAGAACAGGAACCACCGCCCACAGGGCGCTAGACTGCCACCTCATCATATGATATATACATGGTGGACACCCCCAAAGAAAGCGATGGCAATAAGGCAAAGGAGGATAATCCCCTTGAGAAGCAATCTAAGCACCGGCGTCATCGGCGCCGCTCTAAGCCCCGCCATAGCAAAAGCAGCGATACCGGCACAAGAGACAATAACGCTGCGGATAGTGCCGAAGACGAAGACAATCCCCTCCAGCCAGGCCTTGAGTGGGAGGATGGGCAAGCTAGCCCTAAGGAACAGGCAGCAGACGGAGAATCAGAGGATGACAATTACATGCCTCTCTCCGAAGACGAGGTGAGCCTCGGCAATGAAGAATTTATCGTGGCTGAGGATCCCGTCGAACAGGAGCGCTTTCAGCGCCGTCTTATAGCCACAGCAAAAAGCCAGAAGAAAAAACAACAGCAGCTTAAAGCTGACCAGGATCTGCTAGGGGATAGATGGACTGAGGTCCTAGCAGCCGAGGAATACGAACTCGAGCGCCCAACCAAAAGTTACCCAAAGCGCAGGTTGCTACCCCAACTCGAGGAGGAAGCATTAAAGCCTACGCTTCCAGCGTATGATGCGGCTGACCGGCCACCTCATGGCCGAGACAAAGCGGCATATCAGGCCGAAGTCCAGCCCGCACCCTGCCGCCAGTCAAACAAAAATACCAAGGCCCGGGGTAACACGCAGGACCTGCGAGACGTATTGGAAAACAAAGCAGGACATGCAAGATCGATCTACGGATCACGGGGACGCGCCTCAACGTGTGACGACAACCGTCACGCCGGATATACTAAAAGAAAATCCGGCCGGGCCGAACACAGCAGACAAGACTTGTATGAACTGCATCGTGATATAGCCCGACACAGAGGCGCCGCACACCCCCTATGCTTCACTGATGAAGTAATGGATCATGAATTCCCAGAAGGGTTTAAACCCGTGAACATTGAATCATATGACGGCACTACAGACCCTGCGGTATGGATAGAGGATTTCTTCCTCCATATTCACATGGCCCGCGGGGATGATCTACACGCCATCAAGTATCTCCCACTAAAACTCAAAGGGCCGGCTCGGCATTGGCTGAATAGCTTGCCGACAAACTCCATCAGAAGTTGGGAGAACCTGGCAGACGCATTCCTGGACAACTTCCAGGGCACTTATGTGTGGCCACCGGATGCTGACGATTTAAGTCACATAACACAACAGCCCGGAGAGTCAGCCAGGAAATTCTGGACTCAGTTCCTAACTAAAAAGAACCAAATTGTCGACTGTCCGGATGTCAAAGCCCTAGCGGCCTTTAAACATAACATCCGCGACGAGTGGCTCGCCCGATATCTTGGCCAAGAGAAGCCAAAATCCATGGCAGCACTCACGACACTCATGACCCGCTTTTGCGCGGGCGAAGATAGCTGGTTGGCCCATAGCAACAACACAGCAAGCAACCCTGGCACATCAGAGGCCAGAGATAGCAACGGCAAACCCCGACGCAACAAACACAAGCGCCGCAAACATGGTGAAAACGCCGAAGATACGACAGTCAATGTCGGATTTAGTGGCTCTAAGTCCAGTCAGCGGAAGGGGCCACTCAAAAATGACAATTCGGGTCTGTCCAGTCTGGACCGCGTACTCGACCGCCCATGCCAAATTCATGGCACCCTGGGAACACCAGCCAATCATACCAACAGAGAATGATGGGTCTTCAAACAAGCCGGCAGGTCAGGCGCCAAAAACAAAGATAAGGGGTCTCAAAGCGATGATGGCGATGAGGAGCCCAGACCACCGAGTACAGGAGGGCAAAAGAAATTTCCCCCGCAAATCCAAACGGTGAACGTGGTAAACGGCACCCGCACTCCCTACCCGGACCGGATGCGCACCCTTAGGGATATCGACTTAACAGAACCAGTCGTCCCACAATATAAACTCAGGCCGATCACCTTCAACCGCACGGATTGTCCGGTTAACACCAATCAGGGCAATACAGCCGCACTAGTCCTCGACCCAATAATTGACGAGTTCCACCTCACACGAGTCCTTATGGACGGAGGCAGCAGTCTAAACCTGCTTTACCAGGACACAGTGCGCAAGATGGGCATCGATCATTCAGTGATCAAACCCACTAACACCACCTTCAGAGGTATTATACCAGGTGTGGAGGCCAGTTGTACAGGCTCCATCGCCCTTAAGGTAGTCTTCGGATCACCAGACAATTACCGTGCCGAAGAGCTAATCTTCGACATCGTCCCCTTTCGCAGTGATTATCAGGCACTGCTTGGACGAACCGCGTTCGCTCAATTCAACGCGGTGCCACATTATGCCTACCATAAGCTCAAGATGCCCGGTCCGCGCGGTGTCATCACGGTTAATGGCAAGGTCGAACTTTCCCTTGGTACCAAAGAGTATACCGCTGCTTCAACAGCGGAAGCAACGAGTGGAACCTTTCAATTGAACCTCGAGTCAACGGCCAGGCTCCCGGGCACCGCCAAAGGACTCCGAACTACTTCGCGGCAGAATAGCCCGGCTCGTCCAGAGCTCAATTAAACACTCCGGCGAAGGCCAGGACAGGCCGCATGCCGCGGCTCAACCGCTCTGCGGCACACAAGCATTTCTTATATTTTGTTTGCAGGTTCAACTTTGCGCAGACTAGTACTGGCGATATAGAAGCAGCTCGAATGCGCAAGGGAATCCTTAGATATTCCCCGCGATGACCATCCGACTATGCTCCGGGTCCGCACACAGCCTCTTCCCCCCTGGTCTCGGCAAGTTCCACAGTCATATTTCTTTTTTATCACATTACCTGTACTAATACGCATTGATGTACTATTCAAAATACAACATGTGGATTTATATAACGCTTATCTGTTGTTATTTCTTGTTAAAATTCTTTTGTCAAGTGGCATCGGTACACCGCGATATGCCTTAAATATGCCAGCGGCTTCGTTTTACCCATAATACGGCAATAAAGTCCAAACACCTTCATGGAAGTTCGGCACCCCGAACTTATAGCATTATATGCATCAGCTCCGCATCATGTCTTGGGTCAAATGTTGGGTTTGCCCGGCTCCCATGTTTTGCTGCCTTACGTTCTGCTATATCGGCTAAGGCGGCACAGGGAGAACTACTGCGATTGTGTCCCGGTTCTTTCGGACGAGCACCTCAGTAGAGAAAGCCGAAAACTGACTGTCATGATACGGCGAGAGCTGGTCAGCTGTTCGAGAGGTTGTAAAATCTTTAAGGATTTCTCCCGCATAATGCCATAACCAATGCAGCGTGAGATGGATCGGTTTTTCTTCTGATCAGGTGCTTATAAGAACCCCTCGTGCGGTCTTCCGAACACCAGGGGCTGCGCCTACCTTCCTTTCCTAAAGCTCCTATGGCTAAGTGAGAGTGATAAAGCCCTATAGTCCGATTGCCTGGTTCGTTGTGCTGAACACCTCCTTCGAAGGACCCAAAACTGGGATAAAGAGTGATCAGGTTTATCCCGAACACCCCCGTACTTCCTACGTGGGGGCAGAAGCCGACGACTGGCCAACTCTTAGAATTAATATATAAAATGGCCGCGCAGGAGGATAAACTTTTAATATAACAGGCAATAAATAATAGACATGACCTTGTTCAAACATTACAAAGGACAACATGATTGTATTTATGGAAATATAATGTCCTTGGTGCATTGCTCCGCCGCAAGGCAGGATCCTTTCAGGACTTCATAATATAATTCGGGCTTGCGGTGCTCCTTCCCCTCTGGCGGTCCCTTAGTCATCAGCTTTTCAGCATCCATCTTCCCCTAGTGCACCTTTGCGCGGGCGAAGGCCATTCGCGCACCCTCTATACAGACCGACCGCTTGATGACGTCAAGTCGAGGGCAGGCACCCACAAGCCGCTTCATGAGCCCGAAGTAGCTTCTTGGAATCAGCTCGGCGGGCCATAGCCGGATAATCAAATCCTCCATGGCTAGTTCGGCCGCCCTATGCAGTTCGATCAGCTCTTTAAGTTGGTCGACGAAAGGCACCAGATAATTCGGTGCCAGATACTGCGACCAGAAGAGCTTATCCGTAGTGTTCCTTTCTTCGGCTCGGTAGAACTGGGCGGCATCTGATATGCTACGGGGCTGTTCCGTAAACACCCCTGGAGAAATCCGAACTCAAAATTAGAAACATGATTTTCTCCTCAAATACTTGATTTACATGGAAAAGAGCCTTACCCGTTGCGATCTTCCTCGCCTCTTGGATCTCCTGCAGGGCGCCTTGGGTTTCCCCCTGGGCATCGCGCGCGGCCTGATGAGCCCTGGTGAGTTCGGATTCTTTCTCCGTTAAACTCTGCTCCAAGGTCTCGCATTTCTTAACAGCATCTTGAAGCTTCTTCTCAGCTTCAATAACCCTGGCCTCGTGCTTCTCACGAAGAGCCTGCTCTATGGCTGCCTTTTCCTCGGCCTCGGCCACAGCCTTCTTAAGAGCCTCAACTTCGGTCATCGTCCCTAGAGAAAATCATGGAACATATTTTATCATACTGGAAATTTGTTCGCACCAAACGCGAACAAGGCTTGCGCATACCTTGCTTATCTTCCAACTGCCTTTTCAACTGGCCAAGTTCTTCTTTGGTCCACTCCAGACTTTGACTTAGTCCGGAGACCTCCGCAGTATAAGAGGCAGCAGCCGCTGCAGACGCCTGCTTATAAAAGAGAGATAGATGTCACCAAATGAGTCTTCCTGCGAACATAAAATTTGTTCCTCTGTCCGGTTCTTTCTCTCACCGAACAGTGTATCAGGGGCTACTATCCATACTATGACATTCTTCGAAACCTCATCAAACATACCCCAAAGCCTCTTATAAGGCTGATGCAGGCTTCATTCAGTCGACTCTCAGCGGACTGAATCTTCTCAATCACCGCACCCATAAGGGCACGGTGTTCATCGATCATGGAGGCGCTCTTCAGCGCCGCCAACAAAGCATCCGGCACCTCTGGTTGGACAGAGATTGCCGGTGGAACAGGCACGCCCCCTCCAGCCGAGGGAGGCCGCCTGCTTGATTTTGGAGCCATACTGGTCTCCGGAATTGCGTCTGGCTGGGAGCCAAATTCAAGATGGCTCCCGCCGACGACTCCCATGGGAATCCTCTCCCCCATATCTCCGGCCACTGAAGTTTGACCCCCAGGCGCCGCTTTCACGATCTCTTCCTCCCCTCCTTGGCCAGGGTCCTTCTAGGACGAAGCCTCGGTGTTATCCACATGTTTCGGGGAAGGGGCCTTCGGGGGCGTCCCGCTCTCCATAGCATCCGAACTCAGCAAATCCTTTGATGAGGATTGTTCGGTGCGGGACCTCACTGGACTACAAAAAATATGGCTCAGGTCAAAATATTACGCCATGATGAGACTGGACGCATAAATGTGTTCGGATTTTATACTCACGAGTTCACCATGGGTTGGGCCCTGGGATCCCACGCCGGGCTGTTGTCGGCAGTGGGCTCTTCCGGAAGAGGAGCTATTCCCCTTTTAGGCAACTCGGCCTCCAAGTGTATGGAGGCCGCCCTCTTCTTTCTTCCCCCCGCTGGGGATTTGTCTTCTTCCTCCTCCTCGTCCTCTTCAGAGGCAGAACGGGCGTTGGAACCTTCGGATATTGTGTCTGAAGTGCCGCGGTGACGAAGGCCACCCCGGGTCTTTTTGGCCTCCTTCTCGGCCTTCTTCTTCGGCGCCTTGTACGGCGCCGGGACCAGCATCTTCGTCAGAAGTGGGTCGGCCGGTCCTTCGGGCAGCGGGGCCGGATAGTGGATCCGCTCCGCCTTCTTCGTCCAGCCCTAGGGGAGTTGAGGAAAACACACTAAGCATTTCCCTTGGGTTATGCGGATAAAACGTAAAATAACTTACCGAGCTTGCAGGGCGGGACAGATGGTACCCGCGGTCCTCGGCCGAGTCCGGCCATGATTTGCCGGACTTGAAAGGCACCTTCTAGATGTCTTTGTGCGAGGAGCCAAAGAGCTCTCGCAGGGTCTGGTGCTTGGCCGGATCGAATTCCCATAGATTGCAAGTCCGGTGTTGACAAGGCAGGATCCGGCAAACTAACATCACCTGGACTACATTGACAAGTTTGATGTTCTTGTCTTCCATATCCTTAACGCGCGTCTGGAGCGCCGACAGTTCGTCGGACGAAGACCAGTTCAGGCCCTTCTTGGGCCAGGACGTAAGCCGCAGAGGGGCTCCGGATCGGAACTCGGGAGCGGCGGCCCATTCCATGCCGCGCGGCTCAGTGATGTAAAACCACTACTGTTGCCACTCTTTGACGGAATCATTAAAAGTACCTGTTGGACATGTGACATTGGGCATCTTGCTCACCATAGCACCCCCGCACTCGGCGTGCTCGCCACTCACCATCTTGGGTTTCACATTAAAGATCTTCAGCCATAAGCCGAAGTGTGGCGAGATGCGGAGAAAAGCCTCGCACACGACGATGAATGTCAAGATGATGAGGAAGGAATTGGGGGGTAGATCATGGAAATCGATCCCATAATAATACATGATGCCGCGAACGAACGGGTGGAGGGGAAACCCTAGCCCGCGGACAAAATGAGGAAGGAATACAACCCTCTCGTGGGGTTCCGGAGTAGGGACGATCTGTCCCGCCGTCGGGAGACGGTGGCTGATTTTTTTGGCCAGGTACCCGGCCTCCCGAAGCTTTTTGATATCCTTCTCCCGGTAGAGGCCATCCACTTGCCTCCTGCTCCGGATCCGGACATTTTCAGAAGGCCTTTGTGGGCGGAGAAGACGAACGCTTGGGCGCTGGAGCTCGAGCGAAGGGGAATGAATCGGGAAGAAGAAAGCGTGGGTGCGAAAGGGAGTCCTTATCCCCTTATAAAGGCAGCAGGGATTCTGCGCCTCCCCACTTGCCTGGTAAACTCGCTTATTCCCCAAGCGTCGTGATTAATGGCGCGGTTGGGTTACCCACACCCGTATTGATGAGAAAACCGTGATAAGGGGACACGATCTCTGCTTCGACAAGACGTGCCAAGAAAACTGCCTCGCAATATGTGCAGTAGCTGGTTGAGAAAAATGGTTCGAATAATGACCGGGCCATGGCGTGATGTCACGCTATGAAAAGTTGTCAGCAGATTAGATTTGTGGAAATATTATACTCTCTACGGTGGTATATGGAATTTGTTTTGCAGAGCCGGACACTATCCTTGTGTTTGAAATCTTCTATGGAGTATTCGGAGGAAGAAGCCGCCTTGCAATGCCGAAGACAATCTGCGCGCCGGACTCATCGTCATTGAAGCCTGGTTCAGGGGCTACTGAGGGAGTCCTGGATTAGGGGGTCCTCGGACAGCCGGACTATATGCTTTAGCCGGACTGTTGGACTATGAAGATACAAGATTGAAGACTTCGCCCCGTGTCCGGATGGGACTCTCCTTTGCGTGGAAGGCAAGCTTGGCAATTCGGATATGTAGATCTCCTCCCTTGTAAGCGACTCTGTGTAACCCTAGCCCCCTCCGGTGTCTATATAAACCGGAGGGTTTAGTCCGTAGGACAACAACAATTATAATCATAGGCTAGCTTCTAGGGTTTAGCCTCTACGATCTCGTGGTAGATCAACTCTTGTAATACTCATATCATCAAGATCAATCAAGCAGAAAGTAGGGTATTACCTCCATCGAGAGGGCCCGAACCTGGGTAAACATTGTGTCCCCCGCCTCCTGTTACCATCCGCCTTAGACGCACAGTTCGGGACCCCCTACCTGAGATCCGCCGGTTTTGACACCGACAGCGACCGCCGCCCACCACCCGGCGTAGCTCCCCATCCTGGCGAGGATGGCGGGCTGCGCGTCTGCGTCGACATTCTAGGGCTCAACAGGGCTGCATCTCAGGAGTGCTTCTGGCCTTCGCCCGTTGGCCGGTGCAAGGGTCCACCTCACAGCTATGTTCGCATGCCATTTGGCCTGCCAAACGCGGCTGTCACCTACCAGCGTCATCTGCGGAGCGTCCTGGCGGCTCAGGAGGCCAGGCACCACGCAGTCCCGGCGGAGATGGCGACGGTCCTCAAGGAACCACCCGAGCCCCCAAAGCCTCCTGAGGCTCAGGGCCCTGGTGGCTCGTGAGGAGCGACCTCTTCAGCGCGCACCTTCAGCTACCTCAACACTCCTTCAACAATGGTATCAGGTGACTCTTTCCAGTTCATTCAGTTGGGGGCACCCCTCGGGCAGCGTTATCCCCAAGTTCCATGGGTCCGCCCCCGCGACGTGTATCCTTTTGCATCTTTAGCTTATTCAGTCGGGGGCGCCCCTCGGGCTGCATCATCCCCAGGCCGCTCGGGTTCGTCCCAGTGGCATGTATCGTTCTTGCATCTATCCGAACTAGCTTGTCTCCTTGCATGAGTTATCTATGGATATCACCTGCTTATCTGGTACTTCGATACCCCATCCGCGACCACCCTTGTTGCCACGGGAGCCGCGCGCCGTTTGTCTTTCCTTAGGATTCCTCGCATGAGTAGGCTTGGCACAGCGTCTATGCTCGGGTCCGTCCCTGCAGCGTCGATAAACCCAACGACTGAGCTCTGTCTGGCGGGCCGGCCCCGTTCACGTCACCTCCACTACAAAAATATACACTTCCGTGATGATACATGTTTGTCACAGTAGGTCACATTTTCTGTCATGCATGTACATCCATGACAAATTTATGACAGAATCAAGATAGTCATACATGTGCTGTCACAGAAGTGTTCCATGACATTACCAAAATTATCATCACGGAAGTGTCCACTTTCATGACGATAAATCGCGCGTCATAGAAGTGCTTTCGTCAAGGGTGACCGACACGTGGCATCCACCGTAACGGGACGCCGTTAAGCTATCGGGTCCGGTTTTGGATCCGATAACCCGTTAACAGCCCGGACCAATGGGAATTTTCCACGTGTAAAATTCTCATTGGCCGGAGGAAACACGTGTCGGCTCAATGTTTGGACAGATGTCATCCACTCATTGGACAGGAGGCGCCTATGATACGTCGACACGTGGCACGGCCCAACAAAGGCCCATTCCGGTGAAAAGGTCGGCCCGTTTGACTTGGTCAAAAGGTAACGGGCTGGCCCATGGAAAGCCTGTTAATGGCCTATTCATATATAGCCCATTTACGGCCCGCTTACTACCGGCCCGTTACGGCCTATCGGAATTAAGCCCAGTAGCTTCATCTGGGCTGTCCAATATGATTCCAGCCCGTTGTAACTTTCGGCCCATGTACGGCCCATGATGTCTTTCAGCCCATATGAGGCCCTTTGTAACTCTCGGCCCATTAACGGCCTGTGGTGAATCTGGCCCATAATGAACAGTGTATCGCTTTATACCCATTAACGGCCCATTATTCCATTGGGCCGTTTCCAGCCCGTGTTATCTTTCGGCCTTCTCAGGGCCCATTTATTCTTGGGCTCATTTCCAACATTCGGTTACTTACAGCCCGTCATTGGCCTTTTCTGCTTGTGGGCCAAATTCAGCCCACGGTTACAATCGGCCCGTTTGCGGCCCGTTAATCCGTTGGGCCATTTTCATAACATCATCAAATACGGCCAATTAACGACAGCCTGTTATTGTCAACCCATGAATGGACGATTCCAAATCTTGCCCATTTACGGCCCATAATGTGGTCTGTTATTGGCCCATGTTTGGCCTATCGATCATACGGCACGTAGAAGGCCCATTGATGCAATGGCCCGTAGAAGGCCCATTGATGCTACGGCCCATAGAAGGCCCATTATTTCTATGGCCCTAAGAAGGCCCATTGTTTCTACGGCCCGTAGGAGGCCCATGGTAACTACAGTAAATATGTAGCCCATGGTTATTGTGGCCTAGTTTTAAAAAATAGCTTATTGCGGCCACTAGCAAACCGCGAAAAAAGAACTGCACTGACTACAAGCAAACAAATAAACAAGACAACAAGGAAATAAATAAGCAAGCAACTTACGCTAGGCTATCACGGCTATTACACATATTACATCCATTGGGCATCAAAGTTCGCCACCAGTGCAAATATAGGGAACAAAGCAGCATATCATCTACACTGGTTGTCAAAGTTGGCGACCAGTGCAAATAAACGCCGCAGCAAAACAAGTCCAGAACTGAAACCACTTCAGAAGAGCTCAAGAAACAATATCCTGGGTACCCATAATGTTGGCAAGATGCTTAGCAAGCTTATTAACTTTCTCTTGTTTGGTGCTTAAATCCTCCAGCACTTGCTGTTGCACCAGAAAGTATGCATCTGATTTCTGTAGGGACTTCCTCAGTCCTTCAGCTTCCTGTCGCATAACATCTGATCAATGTCTTTCAACTTGAAGTTGAGACTCAAAAAGCCGAACTGATTCAGGCAGCGAGTTCGAAGAGCTGGTGCCAGCAGTAGTAGCCAGTAACTCGAACACTACATCAAGACAGGACTTTGGGGTTGTCTCAGTGTCTTCAATATAGTTTTTATCAGCTTTCTTGGAGACCAACAAGGATGTCTCACTATCTTGAACCTTATCTGCATTACTTCCTTTACCATTGCATAACGGGTTACTCTTCTCCAATATTTTATCCGCGCTCTAAAAGAGAAACAAACAAACACATCACAGGTTTACAATGTAGCATATGAAACTCATTTTGGTAAACCAGTTCAGTAGTAAGGTGGACAGGATAACAACATGAAACAAACATATATCTATGTAGTATGGTCACTGTATGGTCTATATCATTCTAGTTTATGTTGGCAAATCAAGATAGATAAAGTTTGAATCATATATATTTAAGACAAAGCAGCATAGACATAATATAAGTGTGGGAAACTACATAGCAATAACAACACTTGTAATGTGCATGGCATGAGAACATAACTGTTTATTCAATTGAAACTAAAATCAACATAGAGCAAGTTACAACAACAAACACGTTAAAGAAACAGGTTTAAAACATACCTGTTGCGCCATTGGAGTTTCAATTGCATCCTTCAATTTGAAATTAGTTTGTATGAGTAAATACAGTGATGCAAGAGCAAAGTAGTATGAACCATAGCTACGGAACCTGACCTGAGAACAATTCTCCTGCTGCTTTAAGCATTGACTTGGGGTTCGGAGTGGTGGTCCTCGTGCTTTGGGCACTGCAGTTGCCTTACTAACTGCTCGTGTTTGGGTGCTCTATGGTGGAGACGGTGTTGTGTCAACTGGAACTTGGTTACTATCTGCTGGGGTTGGGGTTAGAAGGGGTGTAGCTGGTTCTCTGTCTAACTGGGTAGGGGTTCAATCTGCGTGAGTCTGAGTTATGTGTGGTGGGGCTGGTTCTTGGGCAAGTACAACCATGGTTCTATCTGCATCGACAGGTAGCACAATCTTTTCTGAAGACCGTGTTTTTACTCCCACAGATACTGCCATCACCCCCTCCAATTGAAATGGCTGATAAACAAGAAAAGTAATTGAATGTACAGACATTGTAAGATAGACAAGTGCAATGGATAGTAGGGAAGAAAACAGGGCATGAAATAATTCACATTTATGTTGTCTAACCAAATAGAATAGCAGGACATAATTTCACATATATGATGGCTAATTAAACAGGATAGCATGACACAATTTCAAATGTATGATGGCTAACTAAACAGGATAGAATGCCATAATCCAAAATATGATGACTATGTAAACAGGATGAGATGATATAACTATATTATGTCTTTAGAAAATGGGTTGGCATTCCATAATTCAGATACATGTTGTCTATGTAAACATCTTGGCATGATATAATTCAAATATATGATTTATATACTAAGCAAGTGAGCAGAGGGGAATCACATATATGATGTGTCAACTAAGGAGATGGCATTCAATATTGTGCATATGATGTAAAAACTAAGCATTGCAATACAACATATGCATGATATGAGTAATATAACCCTGCCAAGTTTGAGCATACGCCTCAGGGGGATAATAGGACTGGTCATCTGCCTCTGAATCCTCCTCTGAAGAGCTATCTGTAACCAGCAAGATATCTGCTTCAGCAGGTAGCATTGTCTGCTGTGAAGACCTTGTTTTCATTCCAGATTTCTCCACCACCAACTCAAATGGCTGATGCACAGGAAGAGCAGTTGAATATACAAACATTGTCGACAAATGCAACGAGAAATACAAAAAAAGGACGGCATGATATAATTCACATACATGACGCTTGGCTAAACAGCATGGCATTGCATAATTCACATATATAATGCCTTGCAACAAGATAGCATTGCATAATTCACATATATAATGTCTTGCAACAAGATAGCATCGCATAATTCACATATATGGTAATTAGACACTAAACAGGTGGCATTCACACAAAGCATGTCTAAACTAAGCAAATGACATAGCAATGCGAGATACCATACGCACGATATGAGCAACATAACCCTGCCAAGTTAGAGCATGCACCTCGGGGGGGGAATAGGACTGGTCATCTGCCTCTGAATCCTCCTCTGAGGAGCTATCCGTAACCAGCAAGACATGTGCTTCGTCAGATAGCATTGTCTGCTCTGAAGACCTGGTTTCCACTTCAGATTTTTCCATGAACGTGCCGAATGGCTAATGCACAGGAAGAGTAATTGAAGGTACTAAAATTGTTGACAAATTTAACACGTAATAAAAAATGATGGCATGATATAATTCACATATAAGATGACTGGCTAACTAGGGTGGCATTGCAAAATTCACATATATGATACCTGGCTAAACAAGATGGCATTGCATGATTCACATATACGATAAAGAAACTAAACAGATGGCATTGACACAAAGCATGTCTAAACTAAGCAAATGACATATTTGATGTATCCAGTAAGCAATGCAAGGCACCATATGCATGATATTACTAACATCAGCATGCCAAGTTAGAGCGAAGACCTCAGGGGGTAAATAGGAGTGGTCTTCTCCTTCTGAATCGCCCTCAGAACGGTTATCTTCCTCTTGATTACGATCCAAAATGGGTGGAGGGGGATGCCTTTGCGCCCACCATGGAGCGACGTCTGCATGAAATTTTATTGCCACGCAAGGCTCGTCTCTTTTTCTCTACATGTTCAGTTCCATTGTGTACAATAACTGACATGCATAGGAATAAAACATAGTGAGATTATGTAAGGAGTGCATGCACAAATCCAGAGTGATGGTAGCAAACTGTGGATAGACCCAAAACCAATGATAGCAGGTAGATAATAGCTTTAGTTAAAAAATACAGATAATGGCTCCTTTAATGCTTATTTGCATCCAACATGAAACTCATAGTAGACACCCGAGATTAACCAGATAGTACTGATTGCTGCCCCAATATGTACCCCACAACCATTTAAAAACTCAAGTTTCAGCATTAGTTTGGACCTGACTCGGAGTCTAATAGGTGAACACGACGATAAAGTAGCATGTCATCATATTAAGTGATGCATAACGTAAGCAGACACGAAAGAGTGCGACCTCTCTTGCGGACCCGTGTAGTCCTCAAGGTCATCTGCTCAGTTGATGATGGTAATGCAGTTGTCGTGGCTGCCGGCGGCGGGGAAGAAGATCTGAGGTGGCGAAAGACAGTCTGGAGAGCGGATCCCTGCTGTGGTGAACCCTTCCGTCGTTGGAGCAGCTAAGCTGGGGTGGAACACAGCGCAACAGGAGCAGGACAAACCACACAAGGTTTTCTTTGACACATATCTGTAACAGAAGTAATTGTGTAAGGGCTAGTTTGAATTTGAGGATTCTAACAATGCAGGGATAGGAAATAGACAGGAATAGGATAGGAATGCACGTGCAAAACAGAGAATTTAAAAACACAGAATTTATGCCAATCTGGGTGTTTGATTCACAAGAATTGGAAGATCACAGGATGCAAAGAAGCAAGGTGAGATTAAGTCAAACCACAAGAAAATGTACGGTTATAATGCTATTATGCTACTATCTCTTAGTCATGTGCTTCATGAATAGGAATTTGAAAAGGAGGACAAGTGGAAATTAAAATTCCTACGGTTTTTCTTTCAAGGAGACACTAAAGGAACAAATCCTACAGTTTTTCTTTGCTCCATTCCTTTAAACCAAATTCATGAATAGTAGTACCATAGGAAACTTTCCAATTCCTATGTTTTTCCTTCACTTTTCCTTTCAAGCACTAGCGATTCTAGTAGGCAGGCGTGAGTAAGGAAAAACCTAGACTCAAAAAATGTTTTTGTGCTACTTCTATTACTTTGGACCCAGGCCATTGCCCTACTAGCTCAACTTCCAGGCCCATCGATAAATGCACAGCTCAAACGCGCAGAGATTAATAATGATGGCGTTCAACAGAGTCCATCACGGATAGCTAAGTTGCCTGGTACCTCACTGCTTGTCATATAGTAGGAGAAACTAATCGTATTTCACGTTACTGTGTGTGCTCAGTGGACAATATATATAACATGTAGAGTAAAAAAGAGATGCAACAAGTGTACAACCTCTTTGGCGAAGCCATGTCGATCTCAGCGTGATTGGGTTGGTCGGTAAGGATGATCCAACTGACTTGGCTGTCGGAGGAGGGGAAGAAGATCTTAGGCGTCTGGAGATGGAGCCTGGGGTACTGCTCCGCTGTGATGGAGGGTTTCGTTGTTGGAGCAGCTCCGGTGAGTTGTACGACACCGAGGCTGAAGCAGGACAAGAGAGGCAACGTTAACCTGAGTGGAATTCTAATAGCATCTCCAATAGATGACGTAAAATACATAACCACAAAGTGCTAGATGTAAAATACATCAGCCGCTCATCTCTGAACTTAACTGTCGAAACTGAATTTAACTGTCGAAACTAAACTTAACTGTCAAAATTGAATTTTTCTGTCGAAACTGAACGCACTAGCTAGTAGCAGAAAAGCAGTAGCAGCAGCGCGTGCGAGAGCCGGGCCAGCTGGTCGTGTAGCAGCATCAGGTGAGGCTACCCTGAGCCGCAAGCCACCACCGGCGAAACAGCTGCCGCCCGTGGCCGGCGGTGCGCCGCCCCGCCCGCCCCGAAACCAATCCCCACCGCCGGTCCGCCGCCGCCCCGGCCATCCCTCTAGCCCCCCCCCCCCCCCCCCGTGCCGAGCTTTTTCTCCGGCGATCCCCACGCCACCGGTCCACCACCGCCGGCGACCACCGCCCCCACCCTGAACCCTAAGATAGATAGTGGGGTACCTCTCCAGCGAGCCCCCCTCCCCGTTGCGGCTGGTTCTTCCTTAACTCCGGCGAGCCCCCCCCCCCCCCCCACCCCCTGAAAATCGACTGGCCTAAAAGTCGATTCAGTCGACTGAAGTGTAGCAAAATCGGAGCAGCATCGCAAGCAAGAGCAAGAGCGAGAGCAGCAGTGCGAGCAAGAGCAGACCAAGCAGGGGACCGAGAGCAAGAGTAGACCAAGCAGGGGACCGAGAGCAAGAGCAGATCAGCAGCGCGAGCGAGAGCTAAAGCAGCAGCAGCTCCTACTGATGTGGACGTCGCCGCCGAGGGAGCGACGCCGTGGAAGAAGTGGCCGGCGACACCGCCGTGGAGGCTCGGGACCGAGCGCCGGTAGCACCGTGAGATCAAATCAAGAAGAAAATGCGGCGATTAGTGTACAACCTCTTTGGTGGCGCCGATTAGGCCTCAGCTTCATTCGAGGAAACGGTGATGATGATGCTCTTCCGATGGTGTAGGTGAAGACGGTGGTGTGGGAATGGAGGTGGCGCGAAAGACGAGGGGAACGTCGGGGCAGCTCCTTAGAGGTGGAGAACGGGGTGGCTGAACCGGCTGGACGACGAGATCGACGACGGATCCTCATCTGGTACGGTGGATGAGGGACGTCGAGGTGTTGCTGTGGACGACGTCGTCGAGGAAGAGGCTCCGGCTGGGTGGCGGACGGAGGAGGGTGTGGGGCTTCGCGGGTTTTCGCGGCCTCGGTGTACGAATGGGTGGGCGGATGGGATTGAAGTGGGGAACCATGGCTTAGGGACACGCTTGTCCGAAATGTGGGGTAAGTTACGAAATTACCCCCACCGATTTGAGCTAGGCGGTTCTTTTGGTTCAGGGGTATCACATGCATTTCGCGTGTCGGGATTTCACAGGAGGTGAGAGTTTTCGCGCGCGTTGTAATTTTGGAATAGCAAGGCGCGGGTTGAGATGGAGGGAGTTGTCGGAGCACAACGAGGCAAACATATATATTTAATATTTTAAGGTAACAAGGCGCGGGTTGAAGAGGCGGGAGTTTCGCAGCACGATAGACAGAGACGCTAGCTTGAAATTTCGGCATAACAAGGCGTGGCTTGAAATTTTGGGAGAACAAGCTTAACGTGTACCCAAAAAAATATTTCGGGAGAACAAGATTTTTCAAAATGTAAAAATAGTTCATTCTTTTGAATCACACTTATTTTTGAATTCAAGAACTGTTTTTTATGACAAGTCACAATATTTTGAATTTTAGTTGCAATCCCAAATTATTTTAATATGGAATAAAATAAAAACAGATAATAAAAAATGGAAAGTGAAAAAACAAAAACGAAAAAAATTGGGGCGCCCACCCAGCGCTTGGTCCGGCCCAACTGCCAGCAAGTTTTGGGAACCAACTGGTTTTATTTACTTATTTTTCTGTTTCTTTTTTTTTGTTTTGCTGTTTCAGTTTCTTTTTCTTCTTTCTTTCTTTTTGTTTTTTGTTTCTTTTTCTTTTTCAAGGTTATTTTACCTTTTTTAAACTAAGTCCAGCCCCCATTGGTCCACCGTAGCGTCCGCTACTCTGGCAGAGGCGACAGCGATAGCGACAACTTCGGCGAGCGGCAATCCGTCCAGTCCTGGTGGGCCGCCGCCGTGATGGTTACGCCGGATCCGTGTGTGTATTGCAGGATCCGGTCAGATCGATGCTCGTCGAGGAGGGAGGGTAGGGGATGGCGAAGAGAGCTCGAGAGGAGAGGAGGGGAATTGCGGTGGGACGAGGAATGGGATGTTCGAAAATTATTCTGTATTTTCGAAAAATGCTCTTGCTTTTAAAACTCGATCAAAATTTCAAAAAATGGTCGTTTTTAGAAGAAAAAAACCATAAATTCATAAATTTTCGGGATTTTCCAAAAAAAAATCTTTTTTTGTTAAAATGTTGCAAATGCTTTTGCTCGAAATTTTGACAACTCTTGAAAAAATATACGGGCATTAAATTTTTTAAACCGGTTTTTACTTTTTACTTTTTAATTTGTTGGTAATTTTTTTATTTTCTCCTTTTTATTTCTTTCATTTCAATTTTTTTATTTTTTTATTCCATTTACTTTCTTTAAAAAAATCATGTTAGTTTGTCAACATATGCTCAGAAATTTAAAAAATGTTTCCCATTTTTAAAATTTGTTGAACGGTTCTGATTTTTTTTGCAAATTATTGTTCTGGATCCAAAAAATATTCGCGTTTGAAAATATGTTCGTCTTTCCGAATTTTATTTTGGAGTTTCAGAAAATGTTTCCATTTCAAAAAGAATGTTCGCATGCTCAGTTAATTTCTAGATTTCAAAATATGTTCACTTTTCCAAAAATTGTTCAAAATTTTAGAAAACTTTTTGTTTTTTTAAATTGTTCTTGTTTTCAAATTTTGTTTGGCGGTTCTGAAAAAAGTTTGAAATTTTTTTGTTCTTGTTTCAAATTTTGTTCTAAGTTTTCAAAAATGTTCGTGTTTCAAAATTTTGTTTTGGAATTTCACAAAATGTTCCTATTTTTAAAAAAAAAATGTTTTCTGAATTGTTTTCTGGTTTACAAAAAAGTTCACCTTTCAAAAAAAGTTGTGAATAAAACAAAATGTTCCTGTCCACAAAAATTGTTTGATCTTAGAAAAATGTTTGTGTTCTAAAAAATGTTTTGAATTTTTTTAAATTTTTGTTCATGAATATGGAAAGTGTTCGAGTTTCATGTAGCATTCACGTTTTTTGTTAAAAAGTAAGTTTTGCCTTCAAAATCCAAAACAAAAAGTCGGATCTGCGTTTTAGTTCATAGAGGTTTTCCACTGGTCTATGGTCAACACCGCTCGCTAGTTCAACTTGGGTGTTGGTTGGTCTCTCTAGCGAGACATCTTAGGTTCGATCCGTCGACGGAGCGTTATATGTTTTTGCATCGCTAATGTACTAACCTCCTCGCTCTTCAATGCATCGCTAAAGTACTAGCATATGCGTTCAGCCGACAATCTGCCGCAAAGAGTGGTAGATAGGAGCTCCCGCATTGGGGGCGCCCCCACACGCCATATAGGAGGTCTCCTTTCGAAACTGGTGTTTGACTCGCACTGCTTTAAAGCTGAAATGGGCCGAACCGGCTCGGGCCCCTCCCCTCGCGCGCTTCATCGAAGTTGCTAATCCTCACTTTGATTCAAAACCAATTCAAATTCAATTTTAAAATAAAGTCAAATAAATTATTTCTCCCAAACAGTAAAACAAAAATGTTCGTTGGGTTTCAAATATTCAACATCATTTGAGATAGCCAATTTCCCCTGGGAATTAAAGCAGTTCCAAATTAGCATTTTTAATGCTTTTCCATTTGTGAAAAATCCAAATCAATTCAAACTCCTCCCAAACTTTTTGTGGCAGGTGCCAAATATTGTAATGTATTTATTTGGCCAAGTCCCACATTTTACAGAACTCCTTTTTGGCAGCTCAAATATTGGATAGCATTTTTTTCTGTAAAAAGAAAAGAGCAAAAGAAAAGGAAAAAAGACAAAAGCAAATTAAAAGGGGAGCCCCCCGGCCTAGCTGGGCCTCGAGCCAGCCAGTCGGCCCACCCCGCACTTCCCCTGGCCTATATGGCCCTATCCCCTCCCCGAAACCCTAGCTACTCACCCGATCCACCACTTCCCCCCCCCTTCCCCACTCCCTCCCACGATCTGGATCGGGGGCACGACCTCATCGTGCTCGCCCCTCAACCCCGACGCCCGCGTTGACCGCCATCGCCGACCCCGCCGCTGATCCTCGACACCGGCGCCCCGCGGCCCACCTCGCCGGAGAACACCCCCCCTTGCCCGACGACCCGTCCTCCTCCCCGGACCCCTCCCACTCGACTGGTTCTGGATCGGGGAGGGGCTCGATCCCGCGCCTCCCATCGCCGCCGTGCTCCACCACCGACGCCGCCGCTCGGACCCCCCCCCCCCCATGCCGGACCGCCTCCTCGACCCCGCCCCGCCTCTCCGTCGCCGGCGCGAACGCCTCACTGCCGCATCACCAAGACCGTCCCCGACCTCTTCCTCGCCGGCTGACCTGGAGCCACGCCGCCCCCTTCCCTCCAACGTCGGTGAGGGCCTCGCCCCCTCCTCTCTCTGTCGCGAACGCACTCCGACGCCCGCTCCAGGTCACCGCCCGCCTGCGCCGCCCTCTCCCGCTCATAGAGGCCTGCGCTCTTCCGTGCCCGGTTTCGGCCACTTCTGCACGCCGTCGTCGTCGTGGGTTCCGGCAACCCACACGTCGCCAGCCGCCGTGGACCGACGCGCGCCGTCGCCCCTGACCCGTAGCCGCTCTCGGCTGACCAAAGGGTCACCGGAGCGGCGAGTCCGGCGACCCACCGCCGCCCTCTGTACCCATCGCCGGCGTGCCCCTGCGCGGGTCACTGCCAAGTGGGCCTGCCGGGTTAGCCACTAACCACCACCACTAACCAGGGCCTAACCCCCGCCCAATGACAGCCCGTGCCCGCACACTTTTTAACTTAATTAAAATAGGGTTTAAACCATGTTTAAATCTCTAGAGTATGACAGGTGGGCCTCCCTGTTAATTAAACTGATTTTAAATAAATCTAGTAACTAACAGCCACTGACATGTGGGTCCCATTGGCCATGTTGACCAGTCAATGTTGACTTGCTCAACTGTTGACTGTGCTCCGCTGACTCAGCACCCCTGGCCCACTGTCAGCCTCTGGTCTGAATAGCTGGGTACAGTTTTGGGTGCGCTTAGCTTTTTATCCTTTGTTTTTGAATTATTATTAATTCCAGGAATTTCAGAAAAATATTTTAAACTTCAAAAAACCATTTAAAATAATCCATAACTCCGATGAAAATATTTTCTACATGAAAGTTGCTCAGAAAAATCCAACGAATCCGAATACGCAGCCCGTTCGTCCGCCACACATCCCTAGCATAGCGAACACGCAACTTTCCCCTCCGGTTCATCTGTCCGAAAACGCTGAACACAGGAAATACTTTGCCGGATGTTTTCCTCCTTCGCCAGTATCACCTATCCCTGCGTTAGATCACCCGTGGCACCGTGTATTGTCATGTTATGCCTTGTGATGCTTTGATTGCTCTGTTATTTATTGTGTTCCCCCCTCCGTTACTTCTTTCTGGTAGACCCTGAGACCGGTGCTGGTACCCCTGTGATCGACTACATCGACGACGAACCCTTCTTGCCAGAGCAACCAGGCAAGCCCCCTCCTTGATCACCAGATATCGCCTATTCCTTCTCTATACTGCTTGCATTAGAGTAGTGTAGCATGTTACTGCTTTCGGTTAATCCTATTCTGCTGCATAGCCTGTCATTGTTGCTACAGTTGTTACCCTTACCTGCTATCCTACTGCTTAGAATAGGATGCTAGTGTTCCATCAGTGGCCCTACACTCTTGTCCGTCTGCCATGCTATACTATCGGGCCGTGATCACTAGGGAGGTGATCACGGGTATATACTATATACTTTATATACATGACACATGTGGTGACTAAAGTCGGGTCAGCTCGTTGAGTACCCGCAAGTGATTCTGATGAGGGGGCTGAAAGGACAGGTGGCTCCATCCCGGTAGAGGTGGGCCTGGGTTCCTGACTGCCCCCGACTGTTACTTTGTGGCGGAGCGACAGGGCAGGTTGAGACCACCTAGGAGAGAGGTGGGCCTGGCCCTGGTCGGAGTTCGCGGATACTTAACACGCCTAACGAGATCTTGGTATTTGATCTGAGTCTGGCCATTTGGTCTATACGCACTAACCAACTACGCGGGAACAGTTATGGGCACTCGGCGTCGTGGTATCAGCCGAAGCTCTTTTTGACGTCAGCGACGGAGGGGCGCGCGCCGGATTGGACTGGAACGCCTGCTAGTCTAGGTCTGCTTCCGGCCGCCCTCGCAACGTGCAGGTGTGCAATGGCCGATGGGCCCAGACCCCTGCGCGCATAGGATTTAGACCGGCGTGCTGACCTCTCTGTTGAGCCTAGGTGGGGCTGCGACGTGTTGATCTTCCGAGGCCGGGCATGACCCAGGAAAGTGTGTCCGGCCAAATGGGATCGAGTGTGTTGGGTTATGTGGTGCACCCCTGTAGGGAAGTTTATCTATTCGAATAGCCGTGCCCCTCGGTAAAAGGACGACCCGGAGTTGTACCTTGACCTTATGACAACTAGAACCGGATACTTAATAAAACACACCCTTCCAAGTGCCTGATACAACCCGGTGATCGCTCTCTAACTGGGCAACGAGGAGGGGATCGGCGGGTAGGATTATGCTAAGCGATGCTACTTGGTGAACTTACCATCTAATCTCTTCTACATGCTGCAAGATGGAGGTGGCCAGAAGCGTAGTCTTCGACAGGATTAGCTATCCCCCCTCTTATTCTGGCATTCTGCAGTTCAGTCCACCGATATGGCCCTTTACAGATATATCCATGCATATGTAGTGTAGCTCCTTGCTTGCGAGTACTTTGGATGAGTACTCACGGTTGCTTTTCTCCCTCTTTTCCCCCTTTTCTTTCTACCTGGTTGTCGCAACCAGATGCTGGAGCCCAGGAGCCAGACGCCACCGTCGACGACGACTCCTACTTCCCCGGAGGTGCCTACTACTACGTGCAGCCCGCTGACGACGACAAGGAGTAGTTAGGAGGATCCCAGGCAGGAGGCCTGCGCCTCTTTCGATCTGTATCCCCGTTTATGCTAGCCTTCTTAAGGCAAACTTGTTTAACTTATGTCTGTACTCAGATATTGTAGCTTCCGCTGACTCGTCTATGATCGAGCACTTGTATTCGAGCCCTCGAGGCCCCTGGCTTGTATTATGATGCTTGTATGACTTATTTATGTTTTAGAGTTGTGTTGCGATATCTTCCCGTGAGTCCCTGATCTTGATCGTACATGTTTGCGTGCATGATTAGTGTACGGTCAAATCGGGGGCGTCACAAGTTGGTATCAGAGCCGACTGCCTGTAGGAATCCCCCTTTCCAACTCCTTGGCCGAAGTCGAGTCTAGTCATTGGAAAAGTTTTTACTAACATGGTTGTGTGGCTTACGGGCCCACGTCGCCATTGGGTGGTATTAGGATCTTTTACTCCTTGTCTATACTCCGGGACTCTGATCTCTTTCTATTCGGGTTAAGTGAATTTTGCTAAATCTAACATTAGGATCTCGTTATCATTTTCACCCGGAGAGCCCCTTATTACTGATGATCGTCTGCTGCACGTGAGGACCCTGAAGACACTCTCCGCTGTTAACCCGAGAACTTGTGTTCATCGCTTTTGCAATTCCCTTCCATCGATAAACTCCTATGGATAACCATGTATACTCGCCATTTATACAATGTTTCCCAGTTGATCTTGTTATTACAAGATACCCCGAAATTCTCTCTGTTGTTCCGAGAATCCTTTGAGCTTACTGCCTTGCTGTTCCTTGTCACCTGAATACCCCTACGGATAATTCTCGCACTTACCGAGTATCCGCTCACCCCCAGTTGATTCAAGTATTTCACAAAAGTGTTCAAAATACCATTCGATCTTCCGAAAATCCTCAGGAGCCTTTTTGCTCTTGAAATTCTTGCTTACTTGCATTATGATTAATCTTAAATCTCGTAATCTTATTGGCATCTCTTGTCATTATCATTTTGAGTCCTTTGATTCAATTTGTTGCGAATGCTCGCAATCCTCAATCAGAGCCTAGAATTCATCCTTCCAGCTCAGATGTCATTTGAAACGTGAACTGGTTATTGACCAATCAAATTGCCGTCGATTGTACCCCTAAGTCTATTCAACTTATCCATTCTTAATCAGACCATTGGCTTCTGATCCCTTGATTTGGAAATGATAATTCCTTTGCATTGAGCTTTGAATTACTCAGTTGTTTTTATAGTCTAATGCCCTTCGTTCCTTCTTCCTCTGATAGAGTACCGATACTCGCATCAGCTCCGTTGTAGACCACAAGACCTCTTGTTGGGTTATTATCCGACAGTGTCCTTCATATTCAATAACCTTGTGATCATTTCCATGGATATATAATGCCTTTGGTAATTTGTATCCTCTGCTTGATAACCATACTCTACTTTTGAGTTGGTGATTTTATTCTTGAAGTTTGAGGTATATGTTTCTAAGATGCCCCGATGGATTGAACCTATACCTTCCCTAAAAACCGTATGAACCCGAAGGTTTTCACAAGCCATACCCTTCTGGTATTTTACCAGATAATTTTCTACCATACAACTTCATCGAATGCGAGAAGTGAATGAAAGGTTATGCATTGGAGAAGTGGGAGTCGACCTTGAACTTTGTGTTCATGCCCATGGACACGATGTAGATCTTATCATTAAAGCTTCTCTTAAATTAATTATTCCCTGGGTATAAGTTCATCTTATATCTGGGATCTGGCCTTTTCCAATCGTGGTTCTGAACATGTTCTCCTTTAAATACCATTTCTCGTGCAAGTTTAAGCACTTGTCCTCTGCAGAGCAATACCCCCGTCCAACCTCTACTTTGGTCTGTCGTCGAGTATTACCCCCCTGGTATCTCGAGAATGCCAAGGAACTACTTAACTTCTTATGAGTTCTTCATCAACTAATATTCTTGCCGATTCCATTTTTCCAACGGGTTCTGAGTTGTTAGAACCCCTCAAGGACACCGATAAGTGAATCAATTCCGCACTCCGATTCAATAATTCTAAGTAATTTTTGTTGCTTACGAGTTTAATAATTCTTCAAGTCATTCCTAGCCTGCTCGGCTATGTCATTATCGTGCCGATTTTAACTCTGCTACCTGGACCTTCCCAGCGCACAAATTTCGACAGTGAGCTAATCTTGCGTCGATCTTCCTCGTCATATCACTTCTCCTTGAACAGCAAACTTGATTTCGAGTTTGTGTCCTACCCGTGGTTCCAATAACCTTTCGCTTTCATCATTCCTTTGACTTGATGTCATCGTCGATCAATTACATCTTCTTGAAAACCTCTCGACAAATTTGTCGTGATCATTGTCAACAATTTGACTTCTTCCAAGTTGTGTGTCGAAATTCAGGATGAGAAATACCATCCTTGCCCCTCGATGAATTGTGTTATCATCGACAACATTCTTGCCTCCCCCCAACTCAAACTTGTTCATATTTTGTGTTGTATCTTGATTTCCCTGCTATCCAACTTATGTTATGTTCTACCATGGAGTATTACCATCTTTGATGTCAAGAATGTCGTGAGCATTACTCCACCTCTTAAGAATTCTTGGTACAGTGATACTTCTCACCATCACCATTCTTTCTTGGTCCCCGTGTTGTTTCTAAATGAAATACCGACAAATGGTCTGTGATGTGTAAATTCTAAACTTCTAGCAACCCTATTGCTTTGAAGTTATTGGTCTATAGTTTCATTCTACGTCTATGGCTTAATGAATCCTCATTCGAACATTGATCGTGCTACCTAGTCCAGATTTTCGGGTGCACTTTTCAACCAATGTTTAATTGTGTATGTCTTCTTCGAGCATACATCATTATATCATTTGATCTGGCAAATGTTATCTCCTTGTTCACAAAATTGTGGAAATCCATCCTTTGGAAATCTCGATGATTTGTCGCTGAGTCCATCAGCCACCTCCTCATCCTCTCCTTGGTTTACTGATGAACTCTTATTTTGGAACTCGCTTCCATAGTTCATTTCCCGAGAACCTTAAAATGTTGTCTCGTCAAATTGTGTCGCACCTTTTCTTCCCAGACATCCTGAGTCTGAGGTATCCTAACACCGACCTGATCTGAATCTCGGTCAGATATGATGGTTGGAACACTTTCCAAGAGTCACAACATTGGTCTTTATATGACCCGGTAAGGTGATGTCATGCCTAGCACACCTGGCCGGAGGACCTATTGTTATAGTTTTCTTTTTAGCAAGCTTAGTGATTCTTCCATGAGGAAATTGTAACACTTATTCTATAAGTTGTTCTTGATGGATCCTTTGTGAATCCAAATTCTGATCTTTACCCAATGACCATGTCAATGCTATCTCGAAGCATGTCTGTGGTACTCCGATTTTCAAAAAGAACATTTGTAGCACAATGCTAAATTTTCTTTATCATTTATCCTAACACCGTTGTATGGGTAATATCATGAGATTCCTCCCCCTTACCTAATTGGTTTTCTACTTTCTATCCTGTCATGGATATCATGCTCCGCTTGTCCTTGGGAAGGATATACCCCCGAAATATGTGTGTATACACATTTTCCTTTCCATTGCTCTGTTTAAACCTGATAACCACTTTTCCTTTCCATTGGTTTGCTTAAACCTTCTTGTGATCTATATTATATAAGCAGTAATATTTCCCTGCTTATGTAAACACCTCGTTGTACATTTCTGTCAGCAAGACCCTGTTACTATTGTTGATGACATTCTGGTAGCCACCGATGGACGAGAACTTTGCCTATTGGTCCACCTCGTTCAACGAGCAGGAAAATGGTTCTCTTCGTCCCTCGCCCTTGGTACCGACGTTGTTGCCGACATAATCGACAGGCTACCCTCTGACCTGCCTTGCTATCATGACCATGCAAGATGTCACCGCTCCTCCTACTTTTAACCCACATGGTGGGCCCATAACCCACAGTTCCACATGATCGAAACCTGACTCACTTGTACATCCTTGATTCTGGAGTATCCTTTGCACTTAACTTCGTATGTAATTCACGAGCCACCTTCCGAGAGATCACCAATTCTGGTATCACACAAAATACATATTCCCATCGCTCTGAAACCCTTTCACACTCTGTTTCAGGCAACGAACGATTGCCTACCCGATTGAAGCTTCTTATTGCACCTCACCTTGCTCTCGATGACTGTCTTGAATTTCAACTCGAGAGATGCCTCTATGCCACGTTCACTGACATAGTCCCTACGTACCTATATTGTGTTGAGCTCCGTCCTTCCCGAGTCTTTCCCCTTACTCCACCTCTTAAATCTCGGGACGAGATTTCTTGTAGTGGAGGAGATTTGTAACACCCCCAGTATCATGCTACAGTAATCTCATGCCTGATGATGCCATGTCATCATAATAAAGTTGCTAATCCTCACTTTGATTCAAAACCAATTCAAATTCAATTTTAAAATAAAGTCAAATAAATTATTTCTCCCAAACAGTAAAACAAAAATGTTCGTTGGGTTGCAAATATTCACTAACTAAATGTCATGAGTGATTCAACATCATTTGAGATAGCCAATTTCCCCTGGGAATTAAAGCAGTTCCAAATCAGCATTTTTAATGCTTTTCCATTTGTGAAAAATCCAAATCAATTCAAACTCCTCCCAAACTTTTTGTGGCGGGTGCCAAATATTGTGATGTATTTATTTGGCCAAGTCCCACATTTTACAGAACTCCTTTTGGCAGCTCAAATATTGGATAGCATTTTTCTGTAAAAAGAAAAGAGCAAAAGAAAAGGAAAAAGACAAAAGCAAATTAAAAGGGGAGCCCCCCGGCCTAGCTGGGCCTCAAGCCAGCCAGTTGGCCCACCCCGCACTTCCACTTGCCTATATGGCCCTATCCCCTCCCCGAAACCCTAGCTACTCACCCGATCCACCACTTCCCCCCCCCCGTTCCCCACTCCCTCCCACGATCTGGATCGGGGGCACGACCCCATCGTGCTCACCCCTCGCCCCCGACGCCCGCATTGACCGCCATCGCCGACCCCGCCGCTGATCCTCGACGTCGGTGCCCCGCGGCCCACCTCGCTGGAGACCCCCCCCCCTTGCCCGACGACCCGTCCTCCTCCCCGGACCCCTCCCACTCGACTGGTTCTGGATCGGGGAGGGGCTCGATCCCGCGCCTCCCATCGCCGTCGTGCTCCACCACCGACGCCGCCGCTCGGACCCCACCCCCATGCCGGACCGCCTCCTCGACCCCGCCCCGCCTCTCCATCGCCGGCGCCAACGCCTCACCGCCGCATCACCACGACCGTCCCCGACCTCTTCCTCGCCGACTGACCTGGAGCCACGCCGCCCCCTTCCCTCCAATGTCGGTGAGGGCCTCGCCCCCTCCTCTCTCTGTCACGAACGCACTCCAACGCCCGCTCCAGGTCACCGCCCGCCTGCGCCGCCCTCTCCCGCTCGCAGAGGCCTGCGCTCTTCCGTGCCCGGTTTCAGCCACTTCTGCACGCCGTCGTCGTGGTGGGTTCCGGCAACCCCCGCGTCGCCAGCCGCCGTGGACCGACGCGCGCCGTCGCCCCTGACCCGTAGCCGCTCTCGGCTGACCAAAGGGTCACCGGAGCGGCGAGTCCGGCGACCCACCGCCGCCCTCTGTACCCATCGCCGGCGTGCCCCTGCGCGGGTCACTGCCAAGTGGGCCTGCCGGGTTAGCCACTAACCACCACCACTAACCAGGGCCTAACCCCCGCCCACTGACAGCCCGTGCCCGCACACTTTTTAACTTAATTAAAATAGGGTTAAAACCATGTTTAAATCTCTAGAGTATGACAGGTGGGCCTCCCTATTAATTAAACTGATTTCAAATAAATCTAGTAACTAACAGCCACTGACATGTGGGTCCCATTGGCCATGTTGACCAGTCAATGTTGACTGTGCTCCGCTGACTCAGCACCCCTGGCCCACTGTCAGCCTCTGGTCTGAATAGCTGGGTACAGTTTTGGGTGCGCTTAGCTTTTTATCCTTTGTTTTCGAATTATTATTGATTCCAGGAATTTCAGGAAAATATTTTAAACTTCAAAATATCATTTAAAATAATCCATAACTCCGATGAAAATGTTTTCTACATGAAAGTTGCTCAGAAAAATCCAACGAATCCGAATACGCAGCCCGTTCGTCCGCCACACATCCCTAGCATAGCAAACACACAACTTTCCCCCTCCGGTTCATCTGTCCGAAAACACTGAACACCGGGAATACTTTCCCGGATGTTTTCCTCCTTCGCCAGTATCACCTATCCCTGCGTTAGATCACCCGTGGCACCGCGTATTGTCATGTTATGCCTTGTGATGCTTTGATTGCTCTGTTATTTATTGTGTTCCCCCTTCCGTTACTTCTTTCCGGTAGACCCTGAGACCGGTGCCGGTACCCCTGTGATCGACTACATCGACGACAAACCCTTCTTGCCAGAGCAACCAGGCAAGCCCCCTCCTTGATCACCAGATATCGCCTATTCCTTCTCTATACTGCTTGCATTAGAGTAGTGTAGCATGTTACTGCTTTCGGTTAATCCTATTCTGCTGCATAGCCTGTCATTGTTGCTACAGTTGTTACCCTTACCTGCTATCCTACTGCTTAGAATATGATGCTAGTGTTCCATCAATGGCCCTACACTCTTGTCCGTCTGCCATGCTATACTATCGGGCCATGATCACTAGGGAGGTGATCACGGGTATATACTATATACTTTATATACATGACACATGTGGTGACTAAAGTCGGGTCAGCTCGTTGAGTACCCGCAAGTGATTCTGATGAGGGGGCTGAAAGGACAGGTGGCTCCATCCCGGGAGAGGTGGGCCTGGGTTCCTGACGGCCCCCGACTGTTACTTTATGGCGGAGCGACAGGGCAGGTTGAGACCACCTAGGAGAGAGGTGGGCCTGGCCCTGGTCGGCGTTTGCGGATACTTAACACGCCTAACGAGATCTTGGTATTTGATCTGAGTCTGGCCATTTGGTGTATACGCACTAACCAACTACGCGGGAACAGTTATGGGCACTCGGCGTCGTGGTATCAGCCGAAGCTCTTTTTGACGTCAGCGACGGAGCGGCGCGCGCCGGATTGGACTTGAACGCCTGCTAGGCTAGGTCTGCTTCCGGCCGCCCTGGCAACGTGCAGGTGTGCAATGGGCGATGGGCCCAGACCCCTGCGCGCATAGAATTTAGACCGGCATGCTGACCTCTCTGTTGAGCCTAGGTGGGGCTGCGACGTGTTGATCTTCCGAGGCCGGGCATGACCCAGGAAAGTGTGTCCGGCCAAATGGGATCGAGTGTGTTGGGTTATGTGGTGCACCCCTGTAGGGAAGTTTATCTATTCGAATAGCCGTGCCCCTCGGTAAAAGGACGACCCGGAGTTGTACCTTGACCTTATGACAACTAGAACCGGATACTTAATAAAACACACCCTTCCAAGTGCCAGATACAACCCGGTGATCGCTCTCTAACAGGGCGACGAGGAGGGGATCGGCGGGTAGGATTATGCTATGCGATGCTACTTGGTGAACTTACCATCTACTCTCTTCTACATGCTGCAAGATGGAGGTGGCCAGAAGCGTAGTCTTCGACAGGATTAGCTATCCCCCCTTTTATTCTGGCATTCTGCAGTTCAGTCCACCAATATGGCCCTTTACACATATATTCATGCATATGTAGTGTAGCTCCTTGCTTGCGAGTACTTTGGATGAGTACTCACAGTTGTTTTTCTCCCTCTTTTCCCCCTTTCCTTTCTACCTGGTTGTCGCAACCAGATGCTGGAGCCCAGGAGCCAGACGCCACCGTCGACGACGACTCCTACTTCCCCGGAGGTGTCTACTACTACGTGCAGCCCGCTGACGATGACAAGGAGTAGTTAGGAGGATCCCAGGCAGGAGGCCTGCGCCTCTTTCGATCTGTATCCCCGTTTATGCTAGCCTTCTTAAGGCAAACTTGTTTAACTTATGTCTGTACTCAGATATTGTTGCTTCCGCTGACTCGTCTATGATCGAGCACTTGTATTCGAGCCCTCGAGGCCCCTGACTTGTATTATGATGCTTGTATGACTTATTTATGTTTTAGAGTTGTGTTGTGATATCTTCCCGTGAGTCCCTGATCTTGATCGTACACGTTTACATGCATGATTAGTGTACGGTCAAATCGGGGGCGTCACACCAATAGAGGTGAAGTTCCATCTGGGCATCAGAAGTGTAGAAGAACCATATGCACGTAAGAAGCATGGATGATCTGAAGCAATAATTCTTTTCTATCACAACACAAGTGAGAGATACTGGAAGCACATAAATTTGACTGGAAGCTAGATGCAGAAATTTGTTATTTAAAAAATATCTAACCTAATTGTGTGTTCTGTGAGCTTATATCAAATCAAAATGTGATAAATAGGATGGGGTTAACACATGTCAATTGGTATAAAATACGCTCTAACTGGGTCATATTTGCACTACATATTCGTTTCCATTTGTTCAGATATTATATCTATATTACGGAACATGTACTTCGTGATTGCAAAGTAATCAAACCCCATCAACAAGTTGAGGTTGTGAGTTGTGACTTGTTAGCCTTGGCTACTTGGCTTGGTAGATCTGCGCGTACCTGCTACCGCTGAGATGACGAAACGAGTCGCCGCTGCTGAGATGGGCAGGTGTAGGGTGCGATCTGCCGCCACAGTTACCCCGGCGCCGCTTACTAATGACATGGACTGCCGCCGATGGTTGGACTCAAGGGCGCAGATCGAGGTGGAGGGAGATGGGCAAAGATGCACGCAGCCGACGACGATGGAGGGCAGCGAGGACGCAACGAGCCATCCGAAACTTCCGCCTCGACCAATAATGATTAGTGGTTCGCGTGGGTCTTGGCTGGATTTGTGGGCAAAAGGAGAAGGTTGGGACAGTTGGATGGAAAATCAATCAATGGTTCTGGACCAGTCTGACGGATTAGACAATATCAGACGATAGAGTGGAAGTGTTTCCGAAAGAAAAAAGACGATTGTGGGAACCTTCTGACTTTCTGAGCCTGCCCATGTGGGGCGCGAGGTCCCCCATTTTTTTGTGTTCTCGTTTTTTTTTCTTTTTTCTTTTCTTCTTTCCTTTTCTTTCCTTCTTTTTCCTCTTTAGTTTTTCAATTTTTTTGCAAATTTTCTTTTCAAATTGACGAACACCTTTTGTTCATCGAGTTCAAAAAATATTTATCATTTAAAAATGTTCAACAATTCAAAACTGTTCATAGAACTCAGCTTTTTTGGTTCGTCTGATTTAAAAAAGTTCACAAAACTTCAAAATTTGTTCACCGACCTAAAAAAATGTTTATTAAATTCAAGTTTCTTTCATCATTTTTTTAAAATGTTCATCGAATTCAACTTTTTTGCTCATCGAATATAAAAAAATGTTCAGCAAAATTTAAAAATTGTACACTGATTTAGAAAAATGTTCATTAAATTAAAATTGTGTTCATCATTTTCAAAAAATGTTCATCGAAATTAACTTTTTTGTTCATCAGATTTATCAGATGTTCACCAAAATTCATATTTTGTTCATCATTTTCAAAAAATGTTCGTCAAATACAAAATTTGTTCATTGATTTTTAGAAATGTAAAAAAAGTTCATTCTTTTGAATCACAATTATTTTTTAATTCAAGAACTGATTTTTATGACAAGTCACAATATTTTGAATTTTATTTGCTATCCCGAATTATTTTAATATGGAATAAAACAAAAACAGATAATAAAAAATGAAAAGTGAAAAAAAAACGAAAAAAGTTGGGGCGCCCACCCAGCGCTTGGGCCGGCCCAACTGCTAGCAAGTTTTGGGAACCAACTGGTTTTGTTTACGTATTTTTCTGTTTCTTTTTTTTCGTTTTATTGTTTCAGTTTCTTTTTCTTCTTTCTTCTTTCTTTCTTTTTGCTTTTTGTTTCTTTTGCTTTTTCAAGGTTATTTTACCTTTTTAAAACTAAGTCCTTGTTCGAAAATTGTTCTGTATTTTCGAAAAATGGTCTTGCTTTTAAAACTCATTCAAAATTTCAAAAAATGATTGTTTTTAGAAAAAAAATATCATAAATTCATAAATTTTCGGGATTTTCCAAAAATGTTCTTTTTTTGAAAAATGTTGAAAATGCTTTTGGTCGAAATTTTCACAACTCTTGAAAAAATATACGGGCTTTTTAAAACCGGTTTTTACTTTTTACTTTTTACTTTCTTGGTAATTTTTTATTTTCTCCTTTTTGTTTCTTTCATTTCAATTTTTCTTTTATTTTAATTATTCCATTTACTTTCTTCCAAAATAATCATGTTAGTTTGTCAACATATGTTCAGAAACTTAAAAAATGTTTCCCATTTTTAAAATTTGTTCGTGTTTCAAAATTTGTTGAACAGTTCTGATTTTTTTGCAAATTATTGTTCGTGTTTTCAAATTTTGTTCTGGATCCAAAAAATATTCGCGTTTGAAAATATGTTCGTCTTTCCGAATTTTATTTTGGAGTTTCAGAAAATGTTTCCATTTCAAAAAGAATGTTCGCGTGCTCGGTTTATTTCTAGGCTTCAAAATATGTTCGCTTTTCCAAAAGTTGTTCAAAATTTTAGAAAACTTTCTGTTTTTTAAAAACCATTCTTGTTTTCAAATTTTGTTCAGCAGTTCTGAAAAAAGTTTGAAATTTTTTTGTTCTTGTTTCAAATTTTGTTCTAAGTTTTCAAAAAAATGTTCGTGTTTCAAAATTTTGTTTTGGAATTTCACAAAATGTTCCTATTTTTTGAAAAAAATGTTTTCTGAATTGTTTTCTGGATTACAAAAAAGTTCACCTTTCAAAAAAAAATTGTGAATAAAACAAATTGTTCCTGTCCACAAAAATTGTTTGATCTTAGAAAAATGTTCGTGTTCTAAAAAATGTTTTGAATTTTTTTTTTAATTTTTGGTCACGAATATGAAAAGTGTTCACGTTTCATGTAGCATTCATGTTTTTGTTAAAAAGTAAGTTTTGCCTTCAAAATCCAAAACAAAAAGTCGGATCTGCGTTTTAGTTCATAAAGGTTTTCCACTGCTCCATGGTCAACACCGCTCGCTAGTTCAACTTGGGTGTTGGTTGGTCTCTCTAGCGAGACATCTTAGGTTCGATCCGTCGGCGGAGCGTTATATTTTTTTTCATCGCTAACGTACAAGCCTCCTCGCTCTTCAATGCATCGCTAAAGTACTAGCATGTGCGTTCAGCCGACAATCTACCGCAAAGAGCGGTAGATAGGAGCTCCCGCATTGGGGCGCCCCCACGCGCCATATATGAGGTCTCCTTTCGAAACTGGTGTTTGCCTCGCACTGCTTTTAAGCTGAAATGGGCCGAACCGGCTCGGGCCGCTCCCCTCGCGCGCTTCATCGAAGCCGCAGCATTGGATGTAGACGGGTGTGTGCCCTGCTCCCGATTTTGCCAGCGCGACACGCATCCGCTGGCGCGGGTTCCTATATGGCGCATAGGGCGCCCCCGAGCGATCAGGCACGCACCCCCCCCCCCCCCCGGCGCGCTGGCGCTCGTATGGGCCGGCCCATATCCCAGTTTTTTCTTCAGCTCTCCTTTTTCTTTTTCTTTTTATTATTTTTTCTTTTCTGTTTCCCTATTTGCTTTCTTTTTTTTCTTTTCTTTCCAAATTCGTAAACATTTTTTGTATCAAATTCAAAAAATAATCACAATGTGTAAAAATGCTCAACGATTCAAAAAATGTTCATAAATTCCTCTTTTGTTCATCAGGTTGAAACAATGTTCATCAAAATCCAAAATTTGTTCCTAGAATTGAAAAAATGTTCACCAAATACAAAAAATGTTCATCAATTTCAAAATTTGTTCCCCAAATTTAAAATTCGTTCGTCGATTTCAATATTTATTCATCAAATTAAAAATTTGTTTGTTTTCTTTTTTGTCCTTTCTTACAAAATTTGTGAACATTTTTTTTATCAAATTAAAAAATGTTCATCAATGTGTAAAAATGTCAATAAAATTCGTTTTTTGTTCATCGGATTGAAAAAATGTTCGTCAAAATTCAAAATTTGTTCATCGAATTCTAAAAATGTTCATCAAACTCAAAATTTGTTCATCAATTTCAAAAATTGTTCACGAAACTCAAAATTTGTTCGTCGATTTCAAATTTTGTTCAATGAATTCAAAACGTGTTCATCCATTTTTTGAAAACATATTCTTAAATACAAATTTTGTTCATCAAGTTAAAAAAATGTTCATCGTATTCTAATTTTGTTCATCAAATATAAAAAAAATGTTCATCGTTATTAGAAAAATGCTCATATAAATTTGTTCATCAAAATAAATAAATTTTCTTTAAATTTCGAAAAAAGTTCATTATTTTGATATCACGAACATTTTTTTACAAAATTCAATTTTCTAATTTACGAATTATTTTGAAGAAAAACAAAAAGCAAAAATAGTAAAAAAAACGAATTAGAAAAACTGGGGCGTTCAGCCCCGCTCGTGGGCTGGCCCACACGGGAGTGGACGAGTGCGCGCTGGCATGTTCGCCAGCGCGTCACGCGCAGCTCCCCTCCGCTGGCAGATCCTATATGACGCCCGCGTGCGTCCGTTCGTCGCTGCTTCGCTGAAGCGAAGCGAGCGAAGGAGGCGCACGGGCCGGCCCACTTCGAGCGAGACTTGGTTTTGGGAACCTTCTAGAACCGGTTTTTTTTTGTAGTTTTTCCGTTATTTCCTGTTTCCTTTTTTACCTTTTGTTTCCTTTTTCTGTTTTTGTTTCTTTTTTTTTACCTTTTGTTTGCTTTTTCTGTTTCTGTTTCTTTTCTTTGATTTTATCCTTTTTTCGTTTTACTTTTATACTTTGTTTTAAGAGAATTGTTTGAATTTCAAAGTTTGTTCATGATTTCAAAAAAAAAATCATGGATTTAAAATTTTGTTCACTTTTTAAAAATTGATTCACAATTTTAAAAAATTTCAACGTATATGAAAAAATGTTCAATATGTATTTAATATTTGGTCAATACATATAGCAAAATTGTTCAATGTGTAGTTAAAAATAGTTCAACGTATATTACAACAATGTTCAATGTGTATTTAAAATTTGTGCATCATATATCACAAAAATTTACATTGTGTAGTTAAAAGTTGTTTGGCGTATTTTCACAAAAAAATCAATGTATATTTTAAGCGTATATCGCAAAATGTTCAATCAAGTTTTAAAATTTTGTTCGAGAAAACGATATTCATTTCTTGAAGGAATGATTAAAAGACAAATCTACCGCTGTACATAATACGTACTATTGAGCGCTGGAGTCAAACATACGGTCAGTCGCTAGTGCAGTGGCGAGTAAGTCCGCTGTGTATCTATGTTTCGCGGGTTCGACTCCCGAACGCTGCATCTTTTTTCGTGGCATTTCTCTTTTAGGTTCGCTTGTGGGAATGGGCCGGTCCGTTTGGCGCGAATCCTTCAGCGAAAGCTACTCGTTTTGACGCACGCGAGCGTCAACTAGGAGCACTCCCCTCCGCTGGTCCCAGGCCTTTTCGGAAAAGGAAAAGGAGAAACCGAGCCGAACTGGGCCGGTGGGCTCTCCTTATATACTACTCCTATACAAGTGTTCTTCTTCCTTTAGATAAGACCAAATCCCTTCTCTCCCAAAAAAAAAAGAGAGCAAAAGGACGATTCTCGGCGGCGGAGGCGGTTTGATCTCATCGGCGGCGATCTACTCCTTCCTTCACCACCCGCGCTCTCCCTTTCTCTCTCCAGTTACAGGTAACGACGTCCCTCTGATTCAACCGGTGGGGCCCTCCCCTCCCCTCCCATCTCCATGTGTGGCGTAGCACATCTTGTTCAGGGGTCTCGCTATTTCCTGCTGTTAATTATATATCTGATCTGATGCAGGAGCGGTCGATCCATCTGTGGCCATGTCGTCGGCCAACGCAACCTCTTGTGTTTATGGGGAAATTTGGATGTACGTATGCTGACACTATTTGTTCATCATATATGCTCTTTGGTGTGCAATTTTTTGCCAGGATTTGTCGTTCTTTTAGCTGCTAAAGGAATTTGTTATCCGACAACATAGATTGCCATGAAAAATGTTCGATTTTTCCATGCTCTCCCAGCCAACGTCAGCACAATAACGTTTTTCCAACTAAATAAGCCTTGCATTTTCGGACAGGGGGTGGGGGGTAAAACTTGCACTGCATATTTTATTCATTATACATTACATTATAACAGCCAGTTTGGTAAAGTGTAGTAATATAAAAGAGCTTATTTAGAGATCATTCTTCATATACCCTCTAGTTTGCTCAAGCAACCTCAACTGCATTGTGCTTACATCTTAATTTCTCTACTCCATGCATGCAGTGACGGCTTTGCCAGACTGCACAAAGGGGATGATTTCACTTCTAGCCCATCATCAAATACTCTCCAGGAGTTCGGTGATGTTTGGCTTGCTGCCGCCGAGCGCCAGCTCAGCCTCAGGCCCAAGTCGCCGTCGCCTGAGGAGCTGACGAAACGCAGACAGGAGCGTAAGCGCAAGGGCTTGGTCATAGCGCTCAACACATATGCCAAGCGAAACAACATGCAGGCATGCAAAGAATCATAATCAGAGTATTTATGTTTGCTTGCGTTTTTGCTTAACCACCTTAAGTTGTGTTTGAGTTATTATATGGAACTAAACGGCTGTCGTAGTTCATTGTTTTAATTACTCAAGGTTGGCTAGAACATCACACCCTAATTAACTGTTTTGCGGGTTATGGATGCAAATCATGCGATTTGCTGCTGACTGAATCTATTATACTAACATATGCCGTTTCTATTTCAGCTCACTGATTTAGAATTCGTGGAAGAGAAAGAGAGGAACCAAGTCTATGGACGCGGAGCACTATATGTGCACTCCAACTTTCTGGTGAAAGGTTCAGATGGCAAACCTACTATGTTCTTTGCTGAGATGCATCCTGACTGCACACAGGAAGAGGATGTTGTCTGCTGCACTCCTTTGGAAGAAAACGACTATGGTAACTATATGCTTGGGTGGAATCTTCATGCTTTTTCACTAATCATCTATGTGCTAATATATACTCTTTTTTTTCACACATAAACAAGGTCATTGTGTCGAGTGTGACGATCGAGCAAAGGAGCTTAGGCATCCCTCGGGCGGTGGCTACTTGGGTGGACATGATGAGATGATTTTTCACTTTGAGGAGCTGGACAGTGATGATGACTGTTTTATGTGAAAGGAATCTATATATCCAACACAGAACCACAAACTGATCTGTTTGGTCTTGGATGTGGATTTGTGGCTCTCGGGTGCCACACACCCCTATACGAATATAGTATTCAAAAAATACCAGGAAATTTCAAAAAAAAAATCTGGGATTTGGGGATATCAAAATGGGTGTCATTCTACTCCCGTGTTTAGTTTCGTGAGGAATGGGTGCCCGTGGTATTCTCGGTAAAAATGTCAAAAATAAATTCTCTGTGTAGAAAAAAACTGTTTGGATGGATCGTATGTTGGACCGTATTTTCGTCGCCACAAATACCACGGGCATCCATTCCTCACGAAACTAAATGCGGGGGTAGAATGGGCAACCATGTTTGATAGCCCCAAATCCCAGATTTTTTTGAAATTTCCTGGTATTTTTTTAATACTGTATTCATATAGGGGTTTGTGGCACCTGAGAGCTCCCATGCATTTCCCGTTTGGTTTTTGTCTACTATATGGTTCAGGTGTATGGCGAGAAGTTCTTTTTAGAGTGTGGCAAGAGGTGATGCATGTGACATGCAGGGTGTGTGAACCGAAGCATATGTATCTTTAATATTAACTGAAATTATGCCTGAATCGGTGCAATAAGTTATTGTAACTGAACGAGTGTAGGATGATGTGTCATAAGGAGCTCCTGATTTGTGTGTATACATGGGTTGGGACTTGCGGTATTTCAATTTTGTACTTGGTGGCCATATTCTCCCCTTTTTACTTGGTGCGACCATGAAGAGAGAGAGAGAACATGGCCATATTATCAACTTGGTAGGGATTATAGCCATTCAAGAAAATAAGTTGGTAGGGATTAATGCTGCTGCATCTTTGTAAGTTTTAACGCTTGACGGTCTTGTGTTCAAGCATCTCTTTCTTTGTAATTTGTGTATCATCTTGTCAAATGCAAACATCTATGGAGTATTTATAATTTTATAAAAAGAAAAAGAGATACAGAGGAGTTTGGGCGACAAGTGAAAGAGGATTATAGTCGAAATGATCCTAACATATTAAGTATCTGAACAATCTTCAACTGGCATTTGCTCAAAACAAAACGCCAAGGAGCTTCATTTGTCCATAAGAGTCAACCGTCTTGCAAGTCAGGTTAGGGTATTGAAATCTATCAACGGGAACTCGGCCATTGTCATACCTATTTCTTTTGAGAAAGAAGTAATCCTTCCGCAGAATATATGATGAAGCTTTTGCACTGTGTATGTTACCTTCAAAAAAAAAAATCTTTCTGGCTAAATCCTTCAGAAACAATTCGGTGAGAAGGTGAATTGCTTTTGAAGACACAAATGTACAGTTCACTAAGGAGTATCATGCCATGTAACGGCTGAAACCTTCAAAAACATACTTGCTGTGCTATTCATCGATCAAAAAACGATATATAATAAACATGGCTCGCGTCTCTATTCATTGATCAAAAACAGTATATCATAAACATGCACGGCAACCAACATCATGGAAAGCATGATAATTGCTATTATAAGCCCAGCAAACTGACTACTTGTCGTACTATGTGTTTTTCCACGCTCCACAAATACTTATTGTATCTCTCCAAGCTCCTCGCCAGCAAACCCAAAAAATATAGGCATAGCTTATACGAAAAAGCAGCAGACATAATAAATCTCAAGAAAACACAAAGATTAAACTCATATATCTGAAGCAAAAGAAAGCTCTCAAGTTGGACCATTTAACCTCGAGTAGATTGTTACAAGACGCACACAACAGGACGTGCAGGAACTAAACAGAAAATCCTTACATATGCATCCTATCTTCCCTAATGAATAAGAATCCTACCGCTGGCCCAACCCTGTCTGTTGGAGGCTTCACAAAATGAAAAATGCTGGGAATCACCGGCTAGAATGTACAGAAAAGAAAGACAAGGCATTGCTAAATTCAACTGATTGACAACATAGGTTCTGCAGCTCTCACAATGAGCAAACATTACAGTGAGGCTCCAATTCTGCTATAAGATACTCATATGCTCTCACAAATAAACCAAATTAGTAGACATTACAGTAAGGCTCCCCAAAAAAAATCTGCTGGCCGGTGTTTGCTTTACAAAAAGAGTTAATATTCTATATCAGTGTAACTTTCTTAACAACACAGCGCTGCGAGGATGCCCAAGATACATGCTGGTCGTTGTGAGGCTGAACGCCATCAAGATGAGAAACATCCTGCAGTACTCTAACCTAAACACTCGCACGGTAAAGATACTTGAGACAACTACAAGCTATTCGACCAAAACCTTTGTCTCCCCACTTTTTACCGTACGAGTTTTGAAAAATGTAGTACGACAGCCCATCACTTGTGACGCCATAACCTATGATGACCACACAGTGGGAGCAATACTGCCCTGAAGGATTTGTCTCAAATGTTGCGCCCTCAGGAATGTCATATACGTCGTTGCGTCCAAGCCTATGATAGTCGGTTGTGACTCTGAAGTTCCCAATAAGAGCTATTCCATCCTCCAATAAGGCATGACCCTCTTTAACTCTGGCTGTATTAAGCTTCTCAAATTCCTTTATGCGATAACGTCGGTAACTCTGCAATAAAAGAAACATTAGAGATCATTTAAGAACATGTTGGGTGATCAAATGACATGTATCAACAACTGCTTCAGACAAAAAGAAAACTAGCTAGATCAGAGCAAATGCCATGTATCAATAACTACTTGAGACAAAAAGGTTCACAGAGCATGTTGGGTGTACAAATGGCATGTATCAATAACTACATCAGACAAAAATAAAACTAGGTCAGAGCATGTTGGGGTTAGAAATAACATGTATCAATAACTACATTATGTTTGGCTTGTCTCCTTCCAGATTGTTAACTTTTCATGCGGTCCAGAGCATGCTGGATATACAAATGACATGTATCAAAACTACTTCAGACAAAGAAAACTAGTTCAAAGCATGTTGGGTGTACAAATGACATATAAAGAAAACAAGTTCAGAGCATGTAGGGCATACAAATGACATGTATGGCAGAAATCATACGTGAAAATTTTCTTTTGCGTTGTCGTATGCTTCTTCGGTTATGACACCCTGAGCTTCGAGATAGTAATCAAGCGTGTTGTGGCCTTTAATAGAATTTGTTGCACAAAATGCATCAACCAGATCTCTAAGATGTTCCAGCGAAAGATTCAGAATGAACTCCTCTGACAGATAAGTTTCAGTTCCAATCCTCACTGCTGTATTCTCTCTTTTGTAAAGTGATTCAGTACATGACATCGTTGAAGCATATGCACATTGGCCTGTGAATTGTCAACTTCAGCACTAATAATCAAACAGTGAAAATAAAAAGGGCAGTCTAGACATGTACCTCTTCTCTGGTCCCTAAGTGATGGCATAATGCTCCTGCCATTAATAAATCTAAACCTCCAACTGAAGTCAGAGAGGCCGTCTGCTTCCTTATACACTGTCATATAAAATAGATTCATTGAAATTCAAGAGAAGCTCACACAAGTAAAGAGTGACATCCTAAACGATATTGATGTGCCTCAGAAGCAATGTAGTTCAGGTGAAAGAAGGATACTTACTGTACACTTTTGTGTCTGGTCCTTTTGCATCCTGAAAATATGTCCAATTTAAATTACAAGCTCAGTAATTAATTAGCTAAAGTCGTAAGTCTAATGTAAATCAGAAATATAGTAAGATTACAAAAGTCTGACTGTTATTTAAGCTACTGTATTTGAAAAGAAAAGTATTTGGTCCTTACTGAGACTGTCAGTAAGTTAATACATTGAATAAAACTATGCAGCATAATTAGCTAATCAAGAGATGTAGCGGAAAAAGTTGAGACTTGGATCCTAGTTAAGAAACATACTACAGGGGGAGGCGATCCTTCATCTTATCGCATCTAGCTTAAGGACATGACTGTTACTCCCTCTGTCCCATAATATAAGACGTTTTTGCAAGCTAGACGGAGGGAGTAGTTCAGAGGGCATCTATGCAAAACGTAGCAGTTGTGGACCTCCAACAGTAACCTCTGACCAAGAGATGTATGATAAACTAGAACGTGAGTGCCAGATCAAATAATATAGCCAATCAATGAGAAATTTCTTGCAGTTATCTACACCTCAGGGGAGTGCAACAAAATAAATAAATTTGGAGATTACCAGAACCATATTAACCATTATGCCCAAAACTAAATGTTGTTAGTGCATACACTTATTTTGTTCAGATAACATCGAATAATCAAGTTTAAATTGGTCTTTTTGAATAATTATGCAAGTGAATTTATGCCAACTTCCAAGTTATAATTATGGATAGACAACTTCAGATAAATATCCCTAGCTTTATTTGTTTTCTACTCCTACCACTTTTTGTTTAGTGGTGTTTACACGTAATGAAAAAAATGCAGACACACTAAACTATTTCCCTTCAAAAATGGATCCAAAGAACTCAAACTTCAATGAATACAATGGACTAGCTGGTTTGATGCTACCATTAAAAGGAAAGGCACAATTACAAAAATTAAGTTAGGTGCATTTAGCTTCAGATTTCAGCCACAATTACAACAGTTAAGTTGGAACATACCACTGTTAGGCGGCTGAACTTGCGATCATACAACTTTTTAGCATTGATAACTTGTTGATGAAGTTCACTTAGTGGACCCTCAACCTGAAAATAGATGTTAGTTGCCTAATTTTTTTAAATGATTGTTTGTGACAACAAAAAGTTTGGGCACAGACCTCGGAGACCATTTTCTTTACAAACCGCTCACATCCAATAAATCCCAAAGCAATTATTTCCTTTTCTTGATAAACACTTGTCAGATTCTTGCATTGAGAGCAAATGTCATCCACGGCTTGCACGATGGTAGTAGAACTCCTTGACATTGATTGAATGGAATCCAAGGTCATCGGTAATATGTGCAAAGTACGGAACTTCGAGCAGAAATCTTGAGAAGCATCCTTGCAAGATGCAAGTTCATCAAGGGCTTGACTCACAACTGACAGGTCCTTTTGCAAAGCAATCAGTGTTGGCATAATGGTGGAAAACTGTTGCAGGCAGATTTCTGAAACTATTGGAAACTGAGAAATCCATTTCAGTTCAACATTGACACGGCTATCGTAGTGGACAAATCTACTTGCCGGTTTAGCTACAATCTTAGACAGTTGCTTGCTTCTCTTTTGAAGATTTTGCACATGCAATAGTAAAGGATCCTCATCATTGAAATAGAGGAGCAAACCAGTCTCGAGACCATTCAAGATCTTATTATTTTGCTGACACATTTTATCCAATGATTTCACTATTGGGCCTAAAGAAAATCACAGTGTTAAGAGAATATTGTACACAAATGTTTCGCTACATGAAATACATTATGAGTATTTAGCATTTACCAAATGTGTTGATGAACGAAGTAGGCTGACATCCAAAGAAATAATCTCCACTTTGTCTCTCAACAAGCCCGGAAATTATGAGTTGTTCTGCATTATAAATGTAAATAGTTGGGAAATCAGAGTTAAGTATCTCAAATGCGACAAATGTCAACTAGAACTAAATGTTAATGTACCTTTGGAGGCAAGTTCTGCTGCTTTCCTCAAGTCTTGCAGCAGTGAATCAACATGTCTTTTGATTTTTTGTAAATCACTCAACTGAAGGAACCTTTCATGCATCTCGCTGACCTTTTGTTGAAGTGTCTGATAGCAGCAAGAAAGTTAAATTAGTTAGGATACTAACTTACTTGTTTAACGAAATATAAATCGTAGAAGAATGTACATGTTTAAAACATGGAATAATGTGGCAAGTGGCAACTATCACAAAACTAGATTTTGGAAGACCAGTTTCACAGAAGTAGAGATTTAGAAATCAGTGTTATCACAAAATCATGCAACCAAAATCACATCTGGTCTAGGCACACAAACTAACTGGAATCTTGGAATCATGGCTAACTAGATTCAAATTGCATAAAGAGCATCAGCAGATCTACGTCTGATATGGCCCCATGATCAGTACATATGTTGAAGTTCTGTGATTGCAAACCACCTACAGATCGTGTCACCATCGCCTACAAACCACAACTTAAAATATCAGCCCGTATCTCCCGAAAAAGAAGATTAAGTTGGTCATCCAGAGAGTCATGTACGTTATATCTATCCATTGGCGAGCAAACAACTAAGACAGCGAAGCTGCTACTAGGCAGGCGAACAGATCTGATCTGGAGAAGGGGTAAACAGGGGGCTGGTAGTAGGCAGGCGAAAAGATCTGATCTGGAGAAGGGGCAAACAGGGGCGAACCAGTTGTTGAGAAGCAGGAGGTTGGGGGATCCGTAGAGGCTGCCGTACAAGCTCGCCGGCCCCCGAGTGAGGCACCGGGACGGGGCAGGCCGACGAGGGAGGCGGCTGGACGGGGCAGGCCGACGAGGGAGGCGGCGGGACGGGGCAGGCCGACGAGGGAGGCGGCGGGTCCATGCAGGCCGACGAGGGAGGCGGCGGGTCCATGCAGGCCGACGAGGGAGGCGGCGGGACAGGGCGACTCGTCGCTCGGCCCCGGCGACGGCGAGGCCGCATCTCGCGCCGCGTTAGGGTTCAGCGGCGTCTCCTCCGGACCCGGGGCCCGGCAGTCTGTTCGTGTAATCGTGTGGGGAGGGGAATTGGATCGTGGAATTTTTTTTACTGTGCAAGATTATAGTAGTATTTCAATTCATGGGAACGACTTTCTCTGGTCTTGCCAGACTACTTTGTATTAAATTTATAAAGGAATGAATTCTACTGAGCACGTCCTCCTTTTGATTTCTTTTCCCATATCAATAACAACGGTCGAATACACCAAATCTTTCATCAAAATTCACATGTTACTGTTTCCTGTGCAGGCTAGAATTTAACAAGAATCATGACATCCATGGGATTTTTCAGTTTGCAGGATTCTATAAATAAACCTGGTTAAAGGAAACAGTACCAAGAAACAAGGATTTTGTAAATTTGGGTGTTTCGTTGTAAGAGCATCTCCAACACCGGCCCTCAAACCGCCCGTATACATCCGGACCACGGAAGCCATCCAACGCAGGTCTTCGTCGGTCCACAGCGTGGTCAGGGTGCACTTTCTCCCGCAAAGCGGGGACAAACATGATGTGCTCTACGGGCGTCCGGACAGCTGCCACGTCCGCTTCTGACCGCCCTGGCCCACTAACAACCCACCTGCCTCTCCCGCGCTTTCCATCGAATGTCCGCGCCGTTTGCCACGCCACATTCATGTCGGTTCAGAGCATGCAGCGGCTGACATTGATGCCACGAATTGACCGGACAGAAGGGCAGTGCAGACGAACGAGACTTCTCACTATCGGCATTGAGGCGGCGCACCGTCCGAGAGAGCGCTGCTCGCTTTTTTTTAACACAGTACAATCGAATCCGCTCATATACACGAGCATACACTCACCCCTATGAACGCACACACGCACACCCTACCCCTATGAGCACCTTCGAGAGACTGAGTCGGCACATCATCTTGAGATTGACGAAGTGGCCACAGACGTCTTCATAATCGACGGGAACGTCTTCTTCCACTAAACGCACATCAACGAAAGATCTGGAATAAATTCAAGAAAATGCGAGTACCAATGTCAAGTCTGAGACTTGAACTCTGGTGGGCAGGGGATACCATTGTGCTCCTAACCATCCAACCACAGGTTGGTTCGCGAGCCACCTGTCATTAAAACAACGCCAGTTGGCTCTGGCCGTCTGTCCGCTATTTAAACAATGTCAGAGGCCGGGCAAAAATCGGACAACACTCCGCTCACATCTCCTTGCACCATTTTCTCCACAATCTCCATGGCACCACGAGCAGGAAGAGGAGTTCTCCGGCATAGAAAATGGTTGGGTGGCCCGTCGAGCGAGGCAACGCGCTGCTCCACCACCCTCGACGATCCAGGCCACTATAGGCCAGCTCGCGGATGCAGAAAGATCCAAGTCGGCGCATCATTTAACAACTCGCAGGGGAGAACGACGGCACTGGCATAATCGCTGCCGTGGACGAAGCCGTGTCGTACCGCTCCTCCCGTGCCCGGGACCACGTCATCCGCTGTCAAAGTACGCGTAACCACGCCTGCCCACCGAGAAGGAAGCCGGCTTCACAGAGATGGATGAAACGGTGGCTAACACATCCGTGGCAACCGCCATCATCGAGGAGAAGTAGAACACGGGAGGCCGCCGCCGCTCGGGTCTCATGAAGACCACCACCGAGGCGATGCCGACGTACATAGCTGGTGTCTTGCCCGATCGCAGGCCATTGTCGTCCCCTTCCCCTCCGGCTAAGCACATCGTGGTGGGTTCCACTCGCATGAGCAGCGCCACCGAACATGGGGAAGCAAGCCACCCTTTGCGTTGAAGCATACACCTTCGGGGCTCACGACAGTCCGGCGAGCGGGCTGCCGGATATGGGGAAGACAATGGAGATCCGTCGTGGCCGGCTGTAGACTAGTCAAGGGTATTCGTGTTGTGCGCATGGATACCTGCCGACAATGGCCATAGACTAGTTTTGCCTTAGTCCGGTATAGTTTTTAGTTAAAAGTATCCAAAATGTAATGAATGTCGTCCGGTTTATATGAAATTTGCCTTGTTTGCATGAATCTCTTCCGGTTTATATCAAAATTCGACATGTTTGCATGAATTCCGTCCATTTGGTTTCAATTGTTGTTGAAATGTATGCGGGCAGCGTTAGATGACTGCCTCCCGCATCCATGTCCGCGGATAGATGCGGAATGCGGGTCGCCGTTGAAGATGCCCTAAGCACCGTCAAATTAAATATCAAATTTCACAATTGCATAAAAGACTTTATTGTGATGTTGAAACGCCACTAAAGACATTGGCCTCGTACTTCGCATGTAGCTACTCTAAGGGCTTCTTTGGTTCAAAGAAAAATCGGAGGAAAATTATAGGAATAAGGAATTTTCCTATGGTGGTATTATTCATGTGTTTGATCCAAAGGAATGGGTTGGAAGGAAAAATGGAGGAAATTTTCTTTTGAACCCGGTATCAAAGGAAAAATGTAGGAATCCAACATCCATTCAAACCTCCTTTTCAAATTCCAATGCATGAATACTTTAAGTTGACCATTTTTATTTGGATTCATGTGAATCAAACAACCAAGTTAACAAAATCCATGTGTTTATCATTCCCGTTGTTCCAAATATCAGCCCGTTAATCAGCATCTCAATGAGTTAATCGCTACTTGATGGTCACCAAATAGTGGATTAACTGATTTATCGGCCGATTAACTGGAAAATTCGTATGTTTATCACTACTCAGCACCCGCCTGATATGGTACAAGTTACCGATATCCTGTACATTGATCATCCTATGTTTTGCATGTGCATTCCTATCATATTCCCGTGTCTTTTTCTATTCCCGAGTTTTTTACTTGATACTTTGATTGAATAAGTACTTGGAATTTCATGTCATAGTAGATGCATGATGTGTGAATGTTGTAAGAAAATCGGTTTTGCCATGGCCTTTCAAATTATAAATTGAACATATAGTGCAGTGTAGGGCTGTATCTAAATCAGCGAGTGCACCCAAGTTTTAACTAGCTAGATTCGGGTGGTACACATAGTGGCACTTTTAGGTAATTTTCCATTAAAACCAAGGGTAGATGGGTAAGGCATGGTTTCGGGGCATCTACTGGTGAAATGCACCGAGTGGAATCGGGTCGAAGTTTTTCCAGCTCCAACAAAATGAACTAAGGCATTCTCAAATAGTAATAAAAAATGTAGGGGACGAGTGTTTGGGACAACTCTACTAGTGTATCCTCAAGTAATGTTGCTTATTGCTAGCAGATAGAGTACGAACCTAGTAGGATATTTAATGGCTGATCAAACGACTTGATAAGAGTAGAAATATCATATGCCTCGTCATCTAGTTTGTTTCCTCCACAATTTGATACCTGCAAAGCATGCATCATGGGAATGAGACGCAATGAGCTACGATTATATATGTAGTATAAAAATAGTCATGTTAGATGATTTTGTGGAATCATTATTAATTGTAATATTTAGGGGATTTTGTTGAATCATTATGAGCGTGTTCCTCTCTTTATATTAAAAAAAAAGAACTTATACAAATATATAAACTGGTTGCAAGTATATGTAGAAGTCATGCCGATGAAAGGCACTTCAGTATACTGCAATTTTATTTTCTTATAAAGAAGATAAAGCCTCAATTGAATAAATGAAGCTTCGGTTAATTTGATGGAACTTTCTTTTATAGAATGCTAATCTCAGGTAGTATATGGAATTATGTACAAGCTCTATGGCGGTCATGAAGAAGAACAAGACAAGAAGAAGAAAAAAGTTCTACAGCCAGAGCCAACAAATATATTTTTCTATTGAAAAGTTGAGTCTACTCGGTAAAAATAAATTCTGCGTACATATGTTTCGGTATCAGAACTTGATATATGAATAATGAAGGTTCCACTAAATCCCAACTGGACTGTAAGGTTTGTGGATGAAATTCCATGACACAACGAATACAACCAAGTATTTCGTCAACGCACAGTATTTCCTACTCCCCCCCCCCCCCAGGCCCCCGCGTCGCTCCCGCAGGGGCGACTGGGCGGCTCAAACCCTAGCCCGCCGCCGGGGCTCCCTCCCCCTTTTTTTCCTCTCCCTCGTCACCGCTGGAGGGGGTTGCCGGAGCGCCGCGCGGCCGCCGGGGATGGTGGCGGCGAGGATCTGGTCGCTCCGCCCCTGTGGAGGATCTCGGAGCCGAGGTGGCGACCTCGGGCGGTGGTGCTGCGTCGTCCTCAGCAAACGGCGGCAGCGGGTGCTGGCCGCCCATCTCGGCCGTGCGGGCGGCGCGGTGACGGTGGGCGATGGCTGTGGTGCGCGGTGGCTTTGGGGCACCCGCATCAGATCTGAAGGCATCTTCCTCTTCAACCTCTTGTCACCCTCGTCTCAGATCCGTTCTCCGGCGGCCTCCGGGCACCGTAGCCGTGTCTCCTCTCGAGGTGGGGGTTGGGACAGGGGACCAGAGAAATCCGTGGCTGTCTATGCCGGCCTGCCGGCGGCGACGCCCATGGGCGTCGTACCCTACTTGTAGGCGCTGGTAAAAATGCCCCCTTTCCCCCTCCTCTTCCTCCCATGTTGCTCGTGGACCAGGTGAAAACCCAAATCCCTCGGGATTGGGCGGCAGCGACGCCGTGGGCGCCGTCACCCTCAAGGGGGTGCCGTCTTTGGTGAGCTCTGGGGGAAGTGTGCTTGTTCCGGTTGGGGGTTGCTCGGTCTTCAGCAGCCTTGCCGTGTAGCTTGCTTCTCCTCGTGTGCAGATATCATGTATTGCCGATGCTTTCCTTGGATGAGCTCCAAGTAGTTTGGCGGTGGTGTCCTGGTGTGGTCTTCCGGTTGGCAACGGCGTCGGTCGCTCTTTAGCCCTCGGGTGGGTGTCTCCACCTTTCGACGGATCGGCGTCCTTCGTGCCAGGGCGAGGGGGCAGGGAGCCCCCTTCTGAGGTGGAGGAGGGCGATATCGACGGTCAAAGCCCATGGAGCTGACAACAGAGCTCCTCCAACTACTGCTTGGTTCTTCCCCAAGCTTTGCTGGTGCCCTGCGTGGTGCTCTGCTCACTGTGGAGGGCTTCTTCGACTTCTAGCTCGACTTGTGCTTTAGTTTTCATATCTTTGCTAGTAGTTTGTGGTAGCCTGATAGCTTTTACACAGCACCATGTATCGGCTAGTTGTTTTGTTCTTTGTTTTCATTGTTTGTTCGATGTAATCCTGACTGGTTGATGGCTTTGTTAATTCAAAACTGGGCTCTTCTTTAGCCTTCGTTCAAAAAAAAAGTATTTCCTACTCCTACTAATCAATCAATTTGTAGGTACGCACACCTAAAACACATTAGAAGCATGCATGACGTATGTTCACCTTTTGCCCTGCAAGGCGAACCTAGATATATATAAGAGAGAGCTGTAAAAAGAAGAAGGGAGACAGATCGATCTGGTCAGTAGATCATATTGGATCGACGGAGACGGTACGTAAGACGAGATTAACAGGGTAGAAATATAAAGAAATCCAGGAGGCTTACAGGTGATGACATTGATGCATCCACCGATGGATTGGATCGGATGCACGTACGTACGCAAACTTCACACCAGGGGTGCAGATCAATCGATCCAAGCTCGATCTTGTCTCTTCTTGTGCCTGGCCCTCCGGCGATATGTGATATATATGGGTGATCGAGAGCGAGGGCGTGTGATGATCCGACGATGTATCGATCTGCAAACGGCAGGCGGCCGGCCGCCGGCGCCCATCTGCAAACGGAGGACAGACATGGTTAGGGTTCCAAGGAACCGATCAATACGTAATGATAATACTAAAGGAGAGAGAATAAATTGATTACGGTGGACTCCTACATACTGTCCGTAATTACAACGAATTCCTTTTTTTTTTTACAACGAACTCCTATATTATGCGCATGCATTTTCCCATCATGCATGTTCCTGCGTTTTTTCGTGTTCCTACCTTTAAGTGGTCTCTTTGACTCGGGGAAATACAAAAGGCGCATAATACAGAAGTTTATGGCTCATTTGAAATTTCATAGTAACTTTGGAGGATTTTGATTCTTAAGATTTTTTTTTCTATGTTGGTTGTTTAATTCACATGGTTAGAATCCAGAGGAACTTTTCCTTAAGATTCATTTGTAGCATGTTTTGGATAAAATCTTCTATTCACTCAAACCACTTACTATAAATACTTTGATTTTTCTGTGTATTAAACACCCTTTCATCTGAATTCTTATAGTTGTCTAATCCTAGAGGATTCAAGAGGACATGACACTACAATCCTATGTTTTCTTTATTCCTGCGTTTTAAAAATCCTACAAATCAAAGAGGCCCTTAGAAGGAAGAGTGTTTGATAGCACAAGAAAAACAAAGTTAATTTTCCTCCAAAACAAAGGAATTCTACCAAGGAATTCCTATGAAAAAAGCCACGAAGATTCCAATCCTCCAAATCAAACAACCATCTAGGAAAAATTCCTAAGGGTCCAAATCCTATGAAATACCTTCGAATCAAAGGAGCCCTTAAAATCACATGAACCAAAGAGGCACCAAAGAGGCACTAAGGCCTCCTTTGGTTCATAGGATAGGAATATTGTAGGAATATGATCTTCATAGGAAGTGAGATGACATGCATCTCAATTCCTATAAAGAAAGAGATGTCATTTGATGCATAGGATAGGATTTTTTCCATTGAGTCTAGGCTAATGTTTTTTTCCTTTGAAATGTGAAGGATTGGATCATATCCTACATAGGAATAGGAATGCATTCCTACAAACCAAAGGGCTCCATAGGGATTTTTCCTTTGAAAATCCTATCCTATAAAATTCCTACAAGATTCCTACAAACCAAAGGAGGCCTAACTTTTTTTAGGGATAGAGGCAATCCTTCTTTTAGAACTACGCCAAGCTAAACTTTTTGAGCAAACCTGGTACATTCCTTAAAGCCAACTCTATCTCCTAAAAAGTTAGAAGGGCACTTTCAAAAAGACTAGCCTTTATATTTAGAGCTTGGGGAGGGAATTTACAATGCACTCTATCACCGACTTCTTCCCCCAAGCCCAAGCTATCGCACCCAGTGCCAGTCGTATGCGAATCTCTTCTCTTTGTTTTCACACCCTCTTGTGCTTATATAAGCCATCACTCGCCCCGCCCGCACCATCCCCCACTGCCCCTGCCATGCCATCGAGCCCATGGGGAGGGAGGCGGTATATCCCGCTGTTTTAACCTCACGATGAAGAAGGCATTGGGGCTCCACACCCCGTCATGCAGCGTCGTCCGCCCTCAAAGACGACAAGGGAGCCGCCTAGGCCAGGCGGGCCGTCGCCGCTGCCATTGCGAATGCCGAGGAAGAGGACGAGTCCTCCCACTTTGAGATGGAGAATGCCTCCTCGAAAGATGATATGCCGCCACCGAGGCAGACCGGGTGCACCCACTCTAGGCGGTGCTCGAGGCATCCGCCACTGACCCCTGTTGTGACTTTGCACATTGTAAATGGCCTCTAAAACTGTTTGAAAGGATCGATCTCTTGTGAGAGAACCTGTTAGAATTGGGACAGGAACCCGCCCATATGAGGTGTATATACACCCATGAACCAAAGGGCATTTCCTGTTGGAATTGCTCTTACATATACACATGGATTCCTTTGGCCGTGCAAAAAAAAAAATTCCGGACAGGAACAAGTATGGTACGGTACGACATAGCCACTGGTCACTCTTTCACTCTCTGTCCCTCTTTTGTATATCGAGCGCAGCAGCTGGTGACCCGTCAGACTCTCTCTTGTGCGGGCGGACGTTGTATGGATCGAGCAGCTAGCAATCGAATCGGGGAACGGGGATGGATCGGCGAACACTGCCAGCAGGGGTAGAATTAGGATCCAGTAAGTAGTCCACCGAGTAATTCCCAATCGGTCGACGGAAAGCGGAGCTGAGCTAGCTAGGTTCGCGCGTGGGGGTCTGGACTCGCTCGATCTGCAGCTCGCAAGTCTACACACGGACGACCCATGTGGTGGGATGGGATGGGATGGATGGATCCACGCGCCGGAGCGAGCGCAAAGCCAGAAATTAAAGGGCTCGTGGAGGGAGAAGCATAGTATATACGTACCAGTCCGGGCGGCCGGCCGGGGAGCGCCGTGCCTCCTCCTGATCCGTCCGGCCGGCGGCATATCTGTCGAGCGATTATCTGAGATGAGAGCCGGCCGGAGATCCACCCAGAGAGACCCCGTCTAGCGCGAAGGCCTTCGTCCTCTGCCTGTCTAGATCTCTCCCCCATCCCCATGGGCGGCCTCCCTCAAAAGTGACTAGGGGAGTGGGGGACCGGCCGGGGGAGGAGGAAGATGTGGTACTCTATTAACCAGAGGAGAGGAGAGGAGGGGAGGGGGACTGAATTTTAGGGCAGCACCTGGCCCACATGCAGAGGGAGGGAGGGTACGCAGTAATTTCTGTGCTGGACGTGACAGGTTTCCCCTTCTCGTTTAATTTGGCAGGTGGAGTGCATGAATGCGTCATAAAGGGTCTATGTATTCACCCCCTGCGATGCACTGTCTGCTATGTCCAGGTGGAAGTAGGTAAGGTGCAGGTAACTCTAGGTACTGCACGCATGTGATGTGACCTTCTTTTCTCTCTCGATAAAATAAGAAATTGGCTGCGTCCATTCTCAGAGTCTCTGCCTGATCCGATGCTCGGCAGAAATCACGTATTTGATCTGAGGGCGAAATCAAATCACAAACTGATTTGCTTTCGAAAAAAATTCACTCGGTTGACCCTTTCGTGTGGCGCCCGACAGCTAGGCGCCGCACACTACCATGCAGCGCCTCTGCCTTAGGCGTCGCACCTCCTGCCAGCGTGGCAGCCCTGGTCCAGTTGCGGCCCCACAGACAGCACTGCAGCGCCTAAGGCTTAGGCGCCACACTGTCTAAAGTGCAGCGCCTATCGCTTGGGCACTGCACAGTCTGTGTTCCACTTAGGCTGGCCCCACCCTCTCTCCCCTCCCACCCCCACCCCACCCAACCCTTAGACTTGCGTCCCTCCTCTCTTCCCCTCTCCCCCCTCTCAAATCCTTCTCAAATCTTGCAAATCCGGAGTATTTGACCATGGATTTCGAAGCCAACCCCTCCCTTAAGGTAATCTCCTTCGATCCCCTCGTTTTCATCCATAGGAATTATCACATTTGCTCAAATCTTGCTACTTTGGGGAAACCCTAGCTTTGGCTTGGATTTGCAAATTTGTGTTGAATGATGTTATGTTTCTTTGCTAATTTGGTATGGTTAGGCTTTCATAGTATGCTAGGGTTAGGGTTATGTGTGTTTGATGTTGGTGTTAGGGTTATCCTATGGTTAGGATTGTGGTTATTGTTAAGTGGGGGTTATGGTTATTAATTCATATATATGTTATGGCATATGTATTTTGTGCAAATATTTTTGTTAAGTACTTACTTGATATATGTTGTTTTTGAGTATTGTAGGGATGGGGAGAACATGTGTTTATGTTCATCATGTGGATAAAGAGGCCTTTTTGAAAGGCAATGTTGAGCCGGACCCGGATGAGCTTGACATGGTGTTTGAGAGTAGTCCTAGCTATGCGGAGCTCTTGGACCAAGTGAGGAAGGATTTGAATTGGATGGACCCAAGTGACGTTGTTGAGTTCGAGGGAAGGCATAATGTTGGTTTTGGAATGCACATCCGTTGGAAGACAATGCGTGTGAACTCCGAGCAACGTTGGGTTGCATACAAGGAGACGGTTGCCGAATCTCTAGACAAGGCTCTTGAGTTATTTGCCTCCAAGAAGGTTGAGTCTACTTTGAATTTGGACTTGAACCGGAACCCCTCCCCATTGGTTGCTAGCACTCCACCACCCATTAACCAAGATCAAATGAGTGAACCTCATTTCATGCAACAAGATTGGCCAACATTGAGCCCGACTCCAAACAACCAAAATGAAGCTTTTGAAGAGGAGAATGATGAGTACGAGGAGGATGACAACGAAGTTGATCTCCATGACAACAATGTGGGTGATCTCGACCAATATCATGTGCAAGAGACAATGGACCAATCCATCCCTTTTTCCCGTGCATATGCATCGGACTCGGATGACGATGGTCCCGATGAAGAAGTTGATGAGGAGGGGTTCACGCCGAAGGAGGCCCAAGCATTCAAGAAGGTATTCGGGAAGGATCACAAGACACCATTGTTCAAGGATCTTAGTCTCGCAGATGAAGCCGTTGTGGATGGTGGCAAATGCATATCTCTTGGAGCTAGGCCAAGTTCTCACCGTGATTTGGAAGACGGCAAGAATGGGATATATCCCGGTTGTGAGTTTGAATCCTTCTTGGAATTGAAGATGTGGCTTGACAACTATTCGGTTACACATTATCGTCCACATAAAGTGGCCAACTCGGACGTCAATGTGCGTTACACGGTCAAATGTGAAGTGCCAAGATGTCCATGGATTGTGCGTGCGAGGCCATGGAAAGGAGGTCCCACTTGGCGCATAGTGAGTTGTCTACCAACTCACATGTGCCGGCACAAGAATGCGGATGACGAGCTTGTGTACCAACAACACAGATAACTCACGTCCGAGTTCATTGCTTACAGGTTATCCAACCAAATATCCACACTTCCAATAATGAGCATCAAGAGTGTCATTGATCTTGTGAAAGCCATCTTTCATTACAAGGTGAAGTACGGCAAGGCATGAAAGGCGAAGCAAGCCGCATTCAAGATGCTGTATGGCAATTGGGAGGAAGCATACAACCGACTCCCTAGGTTGTTGTTAGCTATGGCTGCCACAAACCCAGGCATGGTTCACGTGGTTGAGCCTCATGGGCACCAAACATTGATTCATAATGGGAGGACCATCCGAGTATTTGGCCGTGCATTTTGGGCCTTTGAGCAATGCGTGAGGGCTTTTGAGCATTGTCGGCCCGTCATCGCCATTGATGGCACATTCTTGACCGGACAATACAAGGGCACTTTATTGGTTGCAATAGCAAGTGATGCCAATAACCGGGTGTTGCCTTTGGCTTTCGCTTTGGTTGAGGTGGAGAACAATGATAACTGGGAGTGGTTCTTGCGTCAATTGAGAACAAGGGTATTACCGGCTGAAAGGGAAATTTGTGTCATATCGGATCGCCATCCAGGAATTCTAAACGCGGTGGTGGTTGACATTCCTAGACATACAAAGTTGCACCATCGATGGTGCATGAGGCACTTTTGTGCAAACTTCTATAGGGCATGTGGTATCAAGGAGTTGCCCGATGATCTTCAAGATTGTTGTCTCGCTTTCACCAACAAGCGGTTTGCCACATTGTTCAATGCATTGCTCAGACACAAGAAACTTGACCCCGGTGGTCTTGAATTTCTCAATAAGAACATTGTCGAAAGGAATATGTGGGCACGTGCTTTCGATGAAGATGGCCGGAGGTACGGTCAAATGACAAGCAATATGGCAGAATGCTTCAATAAGGTGCTCAAGGGTGTACGTGCATTACCCGTGACGGCAATAGTTCAATACACATTTGACAAGATGAATGGATACTTTTTAAAGTACTCAATGGAGACGGATAAGCAGATTGCTGGTGAGAACAAGGATAAGCACAAGTACTATTTCCCACCAAAGGTTGAAGAATGGTTGGACTTTTAATCACGAAAGGCAGACTCCCAAGAAGCTGTACTATATGACGACAACGAGTGGAAGTATGAAGTGAAAGAGCCTGGAGGAACCACAAACGATGGCCACCAACACGGAGGCCGCGCTTTCAAGGTCTCCCTAACACGGTGTGATTGCAGCTGCATGAGGCCATCGTTGCTTCATCTCCCATGCTCGCACTTGTTAAATGCATCCCGTGTTAGGAATGTGGACGTCAATCACCCTCTTACCGTGAGGGAGTCCGAGTTCTCAATCATGACGGTAAAGAATACATGGGCTCCCCGGTTTCAGCCATACTTGCACCAATCACAATGGCCGGAGTATCATGGAGTTCAACTATGGCCGGACCCGGAATTGAAGGTCGTTAGACGAGGAAGACGTAAGACAAAGCGTCTTAGAGGTGACATGGACGGATGGGGCCGTGGTGGCGGTGGAGAATACGACACCGGCCAATTCCAAGAGCCTCGTGAGCAAACCCGTTGTGGGGACTGCAGTCATCGGGGACACAACACAAGAACTTGTCCCAAACCAAAAAAAAAGATCAAAGAAAAATGATGCAAGCACAAGCCAAGCAAATGATAGCCAACCAAGTCAACCAAGGAGTAGCCAACCAAGTCAAACAAGCCAACGAGGAACTAGGCAACAAAGAGGGAGTCAACTAGGTCTTAGAAGAGTCCGTTGTGGTGGTAGAGGCCGTGGTGGTGGTAGAGGTTGTGGTGATGGCCTAGGCCGTGGGGATGGCCTAGGCCGTGGGGATGGTCTTGGCCATGGTGAAGGCCTAGGCCGTGGTGATGGTCTTGGCTGTGGTGAGGGTCTTGGCCGTGGTGGTGGGAGAGGCCGTGGTGATGGTCTTGGCCGTGGTGGTGGTAGAGCCCGTGGTGGTGGTCTAGGCCGTGGTGGCGGTAGAGGTCGTGGTGGTGGTAGAGGCCGTGGTGGTGATCTTGGCCTTGGCGGCGGCCGTGGTGGAGGAATGTTCAGTTGGCTCAATGGACCATTGCCGTATGTGACTTATTATGATCTTGTTCTTTTGGCTCAATGCTTGTGTTGTCATTTTGCATTGTGTGACTAACTATTATATTGCCATTTCCACAGGTATGGAAACAATGAAGGGGGTGGAGGACACGGAGGGGGAAGGTGAGCTCCCTTGGTGGTCGGAGGAGGGATAAGAAGAAGAAGAAGAGAGGAAGAAGAAGGGACAAGGACCGTGACCTTCTTATGAACCAAAATGTGTGCTACTATGTGCTATGAGACGTAAATGACTATGTCTTTTGGCTCAATGTTTGTGTATGACTATGTGATTGGACTACTCTATTGCTATGTGTGTATGAATATGTGATTTGGACTACTATATGTGCTATGTCTTCTTTCTGTGTTTTGGACTACTACATGTGATTTGGATATGATTATGTGCCATCTATGTGAATCACAAAACATAAAAAGCACTTTGTATTTGAAAACAGCAGATAGTGCAGCGCCTAAGGGTAAGGCACCACACTACTCAGTGCAGCGCCTCTTCCTAGGCGCTGCATACTGACTTAGCAAATTTTTGGGTGCAAAAGCTACTGGAACGCTTCTGTTGCTCTCTGGACTGGCATGTCCAGGTGTGCAGCGCCGATGGGAGAGGCGCCACACACCACAGTGCAGTGCCTAAGGGAGAGGCGCTGCACTGTAATGTGCAGCGCCTCACTGCTGGGCGCTGCACAGTACAGTCACATTACAGTGCAGCGCCTCTCCCTTGGGCGCTGCAGACTGACTTAGCAAATTTTTGGGCCGAAAACCTACTGGAACGCTTCTGTTGCTCTCTGGACTGGGATGTCAAGCCGTGCAGCGCCTAAGGGCAAGGCGCTGCACTGTGGTGTGTGGCGCCTTACCCTTGGGCGCTGCACATCTGGACATGTATTAGGCTACACTCACCCCCTCCCACCCATCCCCACCCCACACACCCCCACCCCACACAAACCCGAAGCTCAGTGCCTCCCCTCTGCCCTCCTCTCCCCCCCTCTCAAATCCTCCTCAGATCCGGAGTATTTGACCGTGGATTTCGAAGCCAACCCCTCCCTTAAGGTAATCTCCTTCGATCCCCTCGTTTTCATCCATAGGAATTGTCACATTTGCTCAAATCTTGCTACTTTGGGGAAACCCTAGTTTTGGCTTGGATTTGCAAATTTGTGTTGAATGATGTTATGATTCTTTGCTAATTTGGTATGGTTAGGCTTTCATAGTATGCTAGGGTTAGGGTTATGTGTGTTTGATGTTGGTGTTAGGGTTATGCTATGGTTAGGATTGTTGTTATTGTTAAGTGGGGGTTGGGGTTAACCAAGAAGATGTCAAAAAGGACCAATACCAAGATTGTCTTAGGCGGCAACGGTGGTTCGAAGAATCATTTCGAAGAGGATTGGAGGAAGACGTCGTCAGAAGGAGAGGATGGAGCGGAAGAAATGAGAGGAGGAGAGGGCACGCCAAGCGAAACTTGCTCGTGAGGAGGAGAGGGCAAGAAAGCTTGCAAAGGCTCGCGAGGCGCAAGAGGAGGAATCGGCCCGTGACAAGAAGGGGAAATGGCCTCACTCTACTCAGTAGGGACTTCGCTTCGGTGCACTCGTCGTCAACTATCTTCTACTGAATGTGTCGTGAACTTGTGAGGGCATGTGAGATGCTGGTGAAGTATCTTCTAGGGCAAGCTGCCATTTGTCATTTGTAATGAATGTGTCGTGAACCATGTCGTAGTAACGTTTGAATTGTCTAGTTATGAACTCATCACATAAAATTTGTGTTTGTTCAAATTGCTGTGATGCTGCAGTCATTGTAAGTATTATGGTGTTCCGGTGAAATGAATGTGCTGTAAACTCTGTTTTTTCAGTAAACAGTCGTGCAGCGCCCAGAACACAGGCGCTGCACTATACCATGCAGCGCCCAAGGGATAGGCGTCACACAGTACAGTGCAGCGCCTGTCTCTCGGGCGCTACACTCTGACTTGGTAATTTTCGTGGATGGTCAGTGCTGCAAGCCTTCTGTGGCTCTTTGGATAGCTATGGCCAGTTGAGCAGCGCCTATGAGACGGGCGCTGCACTGTATGGTGCGGCGCCTAAGCGTGGGGCGCTACAGAGTATAGTGCAGCGCCTGGCTGTTGGGCGCTGCAGTGCTGTTAACTGCCAAACTACAGAAACAGATGCCATTTTGGGCTCATGCAACACTCACATAACTTGTTCAACATAACTAAAATTACTGTAAACACAAATACTGAACAAAGACAACTAATAACTTGAACATCACATCATTTAGGACAATTCAACATTACTACTACTTCGCAAACACAAATACCACACTAGTAAGAGTTCACCAACATATAACATAACCTCACAAGTTCATCAACCTAATGAAACGGCTACAAGAGCACTAACAAACACAAGCACTAATGCTTTCCGCGCGTGTTCCTGGTGCCACGCCTGCAGGCAATCTTCTTCTTCCTGGGTGGACGAGCCTCCTCTTCCTGCACTTCCTCCTCCGCCTCCGCCTCTGCCTCCGCCTCATGATCCAAGCTAGCCATCCGCGAGGTCCCTACGACCACCTTTGGGTTGCCTCTGTTGTCAAAGTCGTTGAGCGTGTACCGGCGTCTGGGCTGCCTAGGATTGAACACATATGGGGACCGAAGTTGAGCGTCCGCCAAAGTCATGTCATCATCAATGTCATGGCCCTATCACACAATCAAACAATATGGTGAAGACCGGCGTCGTAATCAAGTGAGAATCACATCTAAAGGATTAGTCATACCTCTTGGGTGACCGCACCCTCATCATCTAGATAAGCATATGAGGAACTCACATCGTCCCCCTGATGGTGAGATGAGGGGTCTGATGGTGTACCAGACCTGGAGGCAGATGGTTCATCAAATTCAGGATCACGGCAACCGAGAAGATTCGATAACCGCCTTAACTTCCTGGCCTGACGCTATAACATGAACAAGTGTGGAAGATATCAAACTCCGCAACATAGACTGTCTCTCTCATAGTGAATGCGATATGTACCTTGAGGAATGCTCGTAGTGAACCATCATCATTGCCTTTTCCAACCGGTGTGTTCTCCAGAATAGACTGGCTCTCATCAGCTGCTTTCTTGATCTCGGTGCGCTGCGGATGAGAAAGAATGAACATGTTAGCCATTCAGACATGTGTAATACGGCCAACGGGAAAGTAAAGAAGGAACGCTTTACCACATAGTTAATCACCGGAACAGCAGGGACTCCTTGCCCTACCCTGACATCTCTGTTGTACTTCCCCTTTGATAGATCCTCAAAGTTCACGGGTTCTTCAAGAATATCCTCATTATATGCCGGCGGGCATATCTCAACTCGAGTATTTTCAAGAAGCCATCGTATGTAGTTATCAAAAGCAAGTGGGTTATGCTCACGAAGCTGGGCGCGTGCACTGCTACGAGCTTGCTCCACGCAAAGCTGGAAGCGGGTAACATACGAAGCATGATGCTTGTCCCAGTCCTTTATCTTCCGCTGCCTTCTCCTGTCCAACCTGCATGGTACAATACCAAACATTAGGAAAATCAAGAAGGACTGATGATGCTTAGTCAATACGCTCTCTTACCTATGAAGTGCTTTGTTCGTATCCACCCATTCCGGCGGGTGAGGCTGGAACAGACCAAACTGACGAAACACGCGATGTGGCAAATGAAACTCAACAGCCCAGTTGCATATCAGTGGGCACCACATAAGCCAGAGATCCCTATCCCGCAAGCACATCGGGTTGATGCTAAACTCCAAAGGTGTACCCAAGTCTATCATCGGCGCCATATGGCTGCCATTCCACCTATGAAATAAGGCAACAATGCAAAATTGGTGACTTTTTTTCAGGCAAACATGAGAAATGACTGAAGTAATGACCTCGTTACCTGCTCAGGCGTAATCGTGTCCAACTCGGCAACGTACTTCTGGTACATGAGATTGACATCGTTCGTCATCTCGGAAACCACATCCCACTTGTAAGCCCAAGTGGGGCGCCATAATTTGTCATCTTCATCTTCATACCAAGGATGAAACCTGACGCTCTTCGGGCGTCCAACAGGCAGACGCTCCCAGCTCCATACAGAAAGTAGAAGCATATGACCACCAATGCCTGCACTATCTGTGATCCTGCAACACGCATCGTCCAGCTGCATATGAAAGAAAAACAATGTTAACTTGACAGCAAGCTTGCATTGCTAATGAAGAAATGAGTTGATCACAAAACAGACCAACTACCTGTCGGTACAAGTAGGCAAGAGTCGCTGAACCCCAGCTCCATTTGCTATCGAAGATGGTCAACGCCTTCAGCCACATCCATGGAGCGTTCTTGCCAGTGGAGTCAGGAAACAAAGTCCTTGACACAACATACCACATGTAGACACGAGCATGTGTCTGGATCACATCATCAGTGGCATCCGGAGGGCACGTCGCAAAGTGAGTTTGAATCCACGTGAAAGCAGCTCCGGCTGCTTTCCTTTCCCTCTTCTTCTTCTCTTCTCCCTCCTCTACATCAGCCTCAGCCTCAGTAGGAGCCATACCGATAAGAGCAATCATCTGCTCGCGCCACCCATCAGAATCGGTGCTCATACAGAGAGGCATCCCGTCGATAGCAAGATCGGTGATCAACAAGACATCCTCGAGCGTCACGGTCATCTCCCCAGTCCGAAGATGGAAACTATGCGTCTCCGGCCTCCACCCATCAGCAAGAGCGGACACCAGTGGAGCGTTCAGATTCGGCGTGGACCGGCTGACCAACTGAATCCACGGGAGTAGTCCTGCCTGCTTGATGTACGGTGTGTACGGCTCATCGTAAGGCATGGCAGGACCAGAGACCCCGTGATACCGAATCTTCAAAGGTTCAAGCTTCTGCAAAAAACAAGTAATGACAAATCTTAGGGCATGTAAATTTCAGCTTAAGGCAAATTTGCAAAATATTTAGATTACTCGTTATTACGATCTCCTTCTCGCACATCATGTAGGCCCGGTGTTTCGTGTCGTAGACATCGTCGAGAAGCCAAACCATCCTTACAAATTTCAAACAATAAACATATATGAGTTCATCTCAAATATCGGTAAACACTCAACATTTCATATGTATTCATCTAAACATCTCATATGTATTCATCTACAAGAATCTCAACATCTCCTTCTCACACAATGAATAAATGATTGTAAATTATCATATATATCTAGTATGTCATATGTGTTCAAGTAAATCAACATCTCATATTTCAAATAAACTCAACATTTCATATATATCTAAAAAAACTCAACATCTCACATATAGCTACAAAACTCAACATCTCATAATTATCTACAAAACTAGGCATCTCATATATATCTAATTTTTTTTTACAATCTAGGTTTCACTAACAAGAATTATATAGTGTGTGTGGGGGGGGGGGATCAAAGGTTCCACCTAATCTTGGGCAAACAAAGATCCAAACCAAGCAAATCAAAGGTTCCACCTAATCTTGGGCAAATCCCTAAAATTGCAATGCATTTACGGAGGAAAAGAAAGGGAACGGAGGAGTTTACCTAGTAGGAGGGATTGGAGATCGAATCCGGGCCTCAAAACTTCAGATCTGAGAGGGGTGTGGGGGGATCCGAAGGGGGCGCCGCCGCTCTACGTAAACAGAGCAACTTCCTCAGAGGGGGAAGAACTGCTGGGAGGGGCTGGCCCGATGCGGCTTAAGTCAATGTGCAGCGCCCAAGCGATAGGCGCTGCACTTTACACAGTGTGGCGCCTAAGCCTTAGGCGCTGCAGTGCTGTCTGTGGGGCCGCAACTAGACCAGGGTTGCCATGCTGGCAGGAAGTGCGACGTCTAAGGCAGAGGCGCTGCATGGTAGTGTGCGGCGCCTAGCTGTCGGGCGCCACACGAAAGGGTCAGCCGAGTGAAAGTTTTTCGAAAGCAGGTCAGTTTGTGATTTGATTTCGCCCTCAGGTCAAATATGTGATTTCTGCCCCGATGCTCAGTAGCTCCAAGCCTTTTTTATACCCAGATGCAAAATGTGACATGTTTTTGCGTCACAACTTTTGCGTGTTCATGGTACAACAAAGGAAATTAATGCTATCCCTCACAAAACAAAACCAAAAAAAAGACAGTAAGTAAAATACTACAGTAGTGGTCATCTAATTTGGAGCCCTATACGACCGTGGACGCGCCCGGGCTCATATCCGCTAGAGGTGACCGAGTAGACCCACTCCACATCCACACCCCTCATTTGTTCTCCCCAAATCCAACACATCGACCGCTATCCAGCATGCATCTAGAGTATTAAGTTCATAAGAACAGAGTAACGCTTTAAGCAAGATGACATGATGTAGAGGGATAAACTCATGCAATGTGATATAAACCCCATATTTTTATCCTCGATGGCAACAATACAATACGTGCCTTGCTGCCCCTGCTGTCACTGGGAAAGGACACCGCAAGATTGAACCCAAATCTAAGCACTTCTCCCATTGCAAGAAAGATCAATCTAGTAGGCCAAACCAAACTGATAATTCGAAGAGACTTGCAAAGATAACCAACCATACATAAAAGAATTCAGAGAAGATTCAAATATTTTTCATAGATAATCTTGATCATAAACCCACAATTCATCGGATCTCGACAAACACACCGCAAAAGAAGAGTTACATCAAATAGATCTCCAAGAGAATCGAGGAGAACTTTGTATTGAGATCCAAAGAGAGAGAAGAAGCCATCTAGCTAATAACTATGGACCCGAAGGTCTGAGGTAAACTACTCACACATCATCGGAGAGGCTATGGTGTTGACATAGAAGCCCTCTGTGATCAATGCCCCCTCCAGCAGGACGCCGGAAAAGGCCCCAAGATGGGATCTCACAGGTACAGAAGGTTGCGGCGGTGAAATTAGGTTTTTGTGGCCGGTTCTGATGGTTTGGGGGTACGTAGGTATATATAGGAGAAAGAAGTAGGTCGGTGGAGCCACGAGGAGCCCACGAGGGTGGAGGGCGCGCCCTCGGGGGGTAGGCGCGCCCCCTACCTCGTGGCTTCCTCGTCTGTTGCTTGACGTCCACTCCAAGTCCTCTGGATCACGTTTGTTCCAAAAATCACGTTCCCGAAGGTTTCATTCCGTTTGGACTCCGTTTGATATTCCTTTCCTTCAAAACACTGAAATAGGCAAAAAAACAGCAATTTGGGCTGGGCCTCTGGTTAATAGGTTAGTCCCAAAAATAATATAAAAGTGTATAATAAAGCCCATTAAACATCCAAAACAGAATATATAATAGCATGGAACAATCAAAAATTACAGATACGTTGGAGACGTATCAGGGATCGCAACCATCATATAATGGAGTATTCGAGTCTACCACCAGTTGCTCCAGCTTGGCCTCCTCTCTAGAAGCAGCTCTGTCAGTACTCGTCTCCTTGCAAAGCAGTTCTTGAACATGAGGGCCCCGCACGATTGAACTTAGTAGCGACGAAGTCCGCAGCGTGGAGTCCATATTTTTTCCGCCGCCATGTCTGGCCTCTTCTCCGCTGCCAGGTCCGGCCTCTTCCCCGCCGCCATGTCCGGCCCCTTCTCCGCCGCCATTATTGGTCATCTCTTCATCTTGCCCCATGTCGTCATTGCCTGCCCCGTCGGCATCCTCCTCCTCCTCCCCCCTCCTCATCATCATCATCATCATCATCTTCTTCAATTATTCACCGAGTATAGCCACCCATGAAACCAGTCATGAGCAGGTGCGCAATCGAACGACCATCCTCATAGGGGTCGAGCCAAACTGCTCCTTTGCATCTTCGACACGGACAGAAAATCTCTGTCCGGTTATTTTCATTCATGTCCTGCACGCCGACCACAACCACCTTTCCACCATCGTTCCACTGACCATTATGAACGCCTGCACGGTAATAATAAAACAAATTGATTATAAAAATGCATGCATGCATCAAAGTCATACAAAAATTCGGCATGACCTTCCCTAAAAATAGGACATATAGAGTTTTCCCGAAATTCGCCGAAACGGAAATAAATCGACATTTCGGCAAAACATAGGGAACTCAAGCACAATTCGGTGGAAACTCATGCCACACGCACAATTTCCATCATATCGCCCGATTATGTCATATCACACACATACACATATTTCCATTCTTGCAAAAGCACAATTTTTTAATCACCTATCTCGAGATCGAGCACGGTGATGATGATGTCGATCGGTGTTGCCATACACCTAGGGAATGATCAAAAGGGGACAAGGCTTACTTCTTAACATGGCTAGATCTAGTTAGGGAGGTACATATGTCACTTCATTAAATTATAGATCTACCTAGCTAGTCGGGAAAGGAGATGAGTTTAACTAGTGGAGGGGGAGGAAAAAGAGAAAGGAGATGCATTAATAGAGGTGGTGTAGTTAGCTAGGAGGAATAAAGAGAGAGAAAGAGAGGTAGAAAAAAGAGAGTAATGAGGGGGGGGGGGGGGGGGAAGTAGTAATGCTAAACTAAGCGTGGATAGCTTATTCTACACCCCAATAATGGTACATACAAAATGTAGTAACATAATATATAAAATATAGTAATTTTTCTGAAAATATAGTAAATTACAAACTTGGATTGTAAAAATATATTTTCAAGATTACTACATTTTGTACATTGTTTTACCTCAGTGTTTTTTTTGAACCTGAATGGCATCAGTGTTGCAACCTTTAGATTTGTATATCCATAGAGGCAGTCACACCCATAGTTAAAAAAACTCATAATTTAAAAAACTGGACCGGTAACAGAATGGGTGAGCCCATTGGTTCTGATTTTAGCAGGTCTGCCCGCTGGTTCACCGGTTCGATTGTTGAATTTTTTGAACAAAAAAATATGAAAAAAGGTAAAAAAAAAGTAGATGTTCCATTATTTGACGAACGCTGCTACACGGACGATAATTGTGTGCCCGACACCTGCACGATACTACGTGGCAGCACCAACAGCGTTTAGGCAATTGTTTTTTATTCAAAGCTGATGCTAGCGCAGTTGGGAAGGAAATATTGGCTGCAGATCGTGCAGATGGTGTCGTCCGTGAAGCAATTTCGTTATTTGACTGAAACTTTGGCCAGATGGTTTCTAGGCCAAGCGTAGCTCCGTGGCTTGCTACTTGGGCCACCTGAGTTTGATTCCCACCTCGAAGAAGTTTTTTCTATTTCTTACCTAATGTGGTTTAGTATGAGAGAGGGACTCGGGCCTCACGCCGCTGGTGGAGCATGCATGGGCGCGCACCCCAAGGGAAACTGTCCCCGACCTATGCGACAAACTGAAGTCGCTATCAACTGAGGCCCTGTTTGGTTCATAAGTCTTAGGACTTTTTCTAGGGGGTGTTTGTTTTCAGGGTCTTTTTTGTGTAGGGACTAGAAAAAGTCCTTTCTAGAGACTTTTTTACCAAACGGGAGGGACTTTTTAGGACTAAACTAGGCATTTGAGACTAAATAAAGAAGACTCTCAAGGAGAGTCTTTTCGGGACTTTTCCAACAATGCCCCTCCATGCACTCATTGGCCCGCCACCCATGGTGTTGTTTGATTTTTATTTTTCTATATACTAGGGGCAACATGGTCATTTAATAACCTTTAGGAAGGGACTAGGGACTTTTTAGTCTCTGGAAACAAACAGGGAGGGACTTTTTAGGGACTAGAGACTTTTTAGTTGGGACTAGAAAAAGTCCTAGGACTAGAGAACCAAACACCACCCAGTCCCAACTAAAAAGTCCCTAGTCCCTAAAAAGTCTCTCCCTGTTTGTTTTTAGAGACTAAAAAGTCCCTAGTCCCTTCCTAGAGGTTATTAAATGACCATGTTGCCTCTAGTATATAGAAAAATAACAATTAAACAACACCATGGGGTGGCGGGCCAATGGATGCATGGAGGGGCATTGTTGGAAAAGTCTCAAAAAGTCCCCAAAAAGACTCTCCTTGAGAGTCTTCTTCATTTAGTCTCAAATGTCTAGTTTAGTCCCTAAAAAGTCCCTCCCGTTTGGTAAAAAAGTCTCTAAGAGGGACTTTTTCTAGTCCCTACACAAAAAAGTCCCTGGAAACAAACACCCCCTGATTTGGCTTCATGGGACAAAACGCACTTCGGGAACATGCGACAGGAAATTCAGCGCCTCAGCAGGGAGCTACAGGAGATGCGCAAGATCCCAAATCGATCTGGTCCACTACATGCAGAACTAAAAATAATAGAGATTAACTGAATTATATCATCGGGAGGAGATGTTATGGCGACAGCTAGCTCAGCTGGAATGTCTCATGCATGGGGATAAAAATACTTATTTCTTCCATCTACGAGCGAGTCGAAGAAGGAGGAAAAACCAAATTAAAGCATTGTAGAAACCGGACGGAGAGCTCACTGATAATGTGCATGAGATGGAGAACATGGCCACCTCTTTTTACCAACATTTGTACACGTCAGAGGGAGTCCAAAATATTGAGCAGGTTATTGATATGGTTCCGGTGAAAGTAACACAGGCAATGAATGACATATTGAATGCCCGAGGAACTGAAAACTGCTCTGTTTCAGATGTTCCCAATTAAGGCCCCGGGTCCGGATGGCTATCCAGCGCATTTCTTCCAACATCATTGAGAGATTTGTGGTGATGATGTCACAAATGTAGTTCTGAAAATAGTAGAAGGAACCGAATCCGCAGAATGCATCAACGAGACCATGTTGGTTCTCATACCAAAGGTAAAAAACCCCACACTTCTGTCTCAGTTCCGACCAATCAGCTTGTGTAACGTTTTGTACAAGATTGGTTCGAAGGTTATCTCTAACAGATTGAAGGTAGTACTGCCTGACATCATATCAGAGGAACAATCCGCTTTTGTCCCAGGCAGGTTGATCACAGATAATATCATCACAGCCTACGAGTGTTTGCATTTTATGAAGAGGAATAAGGCCAAGAAAAATCAATCGTGTGCTATTAAGCTGGACATGATGAAAGCGTATGATAGAGTGGAGTGGTCTTATTTAAAGGCCATAATGTTGAAGCTGGGATTCACCGAAAGGTGGGTAAATATAGTTATGGGCATGGTAACAACGTTTGAGTTTGTAGTTCTGTTTAATGGGAAGAAGCTCAGCAGCTTTAAACCTTCAAGAGGAATCAAACAAGGGGACCCGATATCTCCATACTTGTTCTTGTTAGCAGCAGAGGGCCTGTCGTGCCTTTTAAAATCCAAGAGTGAGTCATCCAATTTGCATGAACTACAGGTAGCGCCTACGGCGCCACCAGTAAACCATCTTCTATTTGCTGATGACAGCCTGCTGTTCTTCAAGGCAAACGGTGTGGGAGCTAACGAGGTGTACCATGTTCTTGATACTTACTGTCAGGCCACTGGGCAACGTATCAACTACTCAAAATCCTCAGTTTATTTCAGCAAGGGTGTACCAGATTCTGTGAGATAAGAGATTAAGGATGTACTGAATGTTCCAAATGAAACCCTAAACGAGAAGTACTTGGGGATGCCATCTGACATTGGCAACTCCAAGAATGGAGCTTTTAAATACCTAAAGGACCGGTTGTGGAGCAAGGTTCAAGGGTGGATCGAGAGCACCTTGTCATCTGCAGGCAAGGAAGTGCTAGTGAAATCGGTCGCTCAAGCAGTGCCAGTTTTTTCAATGTCATGCTTCAAGCTGCCAAGGGGTTTATGCGAACACCTAAACATGCTAATAAGGAAGTTCTGGTGGGCAAGCAAAGAGGGAAAACGGAAGCCACATTAGGTTTCCTGGAAATCTATGACTCAGCCAAAGGGATTGGGGGGACTTGGTTTTAAAGATTTTGAGTTATTTAACTTGGCAATGTTGGCCAGACAGGCATGGCGGATTCTGCAGAACCTAGAGACATTAAGCGCCCGTCTGTTAAAAAGCATCTACTACCCATCATCTAATTTCCTTGAGGCGGATATGGGAAGCCATCCGAGCCAAGTGTGGAGAGAAATTGTTGAAGGTAGAGATATTCTGAAACAAGGGCTGATAAGAAGAATTGGCAATGGGGAGACGACACATATATGGACACATAACTGGCTACCACGAGACGAAATGTTTCGCCCGTACTGGTGTCTTTCACCCAACAGGCCTACCTTGGTCTCGGAACTCATTGATCACACAACGGCTTCATGGAATAAGCAACACATTCTTGAAACTTTCATGCCAATGGACGTTCAGGTGATAATGGGAACCCCGTTGTGCACACGGAATATACCAGATTTTTGGGCATGGCATTTTGATAAACATGACATTTTCTCAGTCAAATCAGCTTACAATATACTTGTCGCAACGAGACAGAGGAGAGAGGCCTGGCTCGAGAGTAATGCAGGGACATCTAGCTCCGCAGCGGAGGAGGGAGCATGGAAGTCGCTTTGGAAAACGAAAGTCCCTGGCAAGATTCACATGTTTCCGTGGAGATTATCTAAACAATCTCTGCCTACAAATGATGTCCGAGCTCAAAGACATATGGCAGATTCTTACCTGTGTGGATTGTGTGGAAACCAAGACTCATGGCGTCATTCGCTGTTGGAATGTTCACGAAGCGTATGGGCTTTGTCAGAAGAGGATATCACACATACAATCACGTCCACCACAGAGCCTCATGCCAAGCAATGGTTATTTACCCTGATGGAGATGCTCCCCCACGATAAATTTGTCAAGATGGCTGTCACTCTATGGTCGATATGGTATGCTCGACGAAAGGCAATCCATGAAGGGATCTTCGAGAGCCCTCAAGCAACACATCTTTTGTTCAGAGGTTCGTTGAAGAGCTAGGGATTGTTGGCAATTTAAAACACCGATCCTGTCCAAACCCTCAGACTCCAGCGGTACGTCAACTGAAACCAAAGAAGCCACCACCGGGTTTCTGCAAAATCCACGTCGACGCCGGGGTGCGATCACGAGGAGGATCTGCAGTAGCTGTGTGCAGGGACGATGCAGGCAACTACATCGGTAGTTCGGCTTTAGTCATCGAAGGAAGTTTTGATCCAGCTACTTTGGAGGCAGTAGCATGTCGCGAAGCACTTTCCCTAGCAGAAGATCTGCATATTATGAATTTTGTGGTTGCTTCAGACTGCAGACAGGTGGTCCTGGACATCAATGCGAGATCGCAAGGGCGATATGGAGCAATCTTAAGTGAGATAAACCTTAAAGCCTCTTCTTTCCAGTGTAATTTTACTTTTGAGAATCGTGCTGTTAATTATGAAGCACATAGTCTAGCTAAATTTTCTCTTTCTAGAGGCCCTGGTCGCCATGTTTGGTTTGGTCTGTCCCATGACCAAAGACGCATCCCACATCATGCGGAATATGATGAATAAAGTGGTGTTTTACCCCTAAAAAAACCTAATGTGGTTTAGTGGCTCTGGTTTTTTCTCCCGGTTCACAACAAAACCGGCCAGTTTGATTAGTTTCGTCTGGTTTGATTGCAGAACGGTCCAGTGAGCTTAAAAAACCACCAGCTGTGCCGGTCCCGGTTTGTTTCGATCGGACCGAGGTCTAGTCTGGTATTTTAAAGTTTAAACTATGGTCACACCTGACAAAGCAATATCTCCTACGTACAAGATTATACCCGACCTAAAGGGCGAGCGCTGAGGCCATCAGCGGATCGGCTGTGTATGGCGTGTGGGCCAACCGCCCATGAGCATCTAACATCCTTTTCTACTGCTACGTGGCTCGAATGCTTTCACTGGTCGTGACCCTCTGAATTGCCGGCGGAGTTGGGTGGAGAGGTTTGGGTGAGAGCATCTCCAGCCGTTGTGCCTCTCAAGAGGCGTTTTTTCGGCCTCCTGGGGTTGCACCGGCGGATTTTTTGCATTGGGGACAATAAATTTTCCAGCCGTCCCCCCACCCAACCGACGAACGCATGGTGCACGCGCCCACTGAGCTCCACTGCCGCCGCTCCGTCCTTGTGCCCGGTGAGGACTCCGGCGAGCGTGGACGCGGGCGTGACTCGTGGGGTGGACGGCGCGCATGCCCAGCGCGCCCGCCAGCTCCGACAGCGGCCGCATCCCGCGCTCCTCCTCGGCGCGCACGTTCTGCAGCTCGATGATGTCCGCCCCCATCTCCCGCAGCACCTCCTCCACGCTCCGCCACCGGCTCGCGTCCAGCCCGCCTGACACCACCTGCTGCGGCTTCCGGCCCCTCTGGCTGCCGACCAGCCGGCCGCTCCTGTCGCGGGAGATCTCGTTGTCCTGCAGGTTGATGGACACGCATAATCAATGGGGACAGATTGATGATATGGTGCATGATACGCCCACCTAAATATAATAAAGCAGAATCCTTATGTCTAATATTTCCGTGCTTTTATATATTAGTTTTTTAAATTGCACTTTTAAGAGGAGAAATATTTCATGGACAGTTAAAATCCCCAGGCATTGGAACTGCATTTGCTCGATCCTTGAGTGGATACTTTCATTGTTACCTCTTTAGCATCCTAACTACTACAAATTTTAGTGGGGGTAGTTAGAGAAACAGGCAGAAAATAGGAAGTAAATTATACTACCAAGAAAAGAAAAACAGAAGATAAGAGTAATCTGGATGTGGCATACCTGGAAAGTAGAGCTGAGACTGACTAACCATTTTGCATTAAGGTTTGCAAATACATCATCTCGATATTTGAAAACGGGTCCTTATAATCAGAACAATCTATTTGGCAATAGCAGTTTCACCCAAGTTGGTTTTGCGATGCAAGAACAGAAACAAAATCCAGTTATTTTCTACATCAGGCTAATACAAGAGAAAAGTACACACATAATCAATGGGGACAGATTGATGATATGACATACGCACATAGCTGAACCTAGCTAATATGCATAACAATGACAAGTTATTTATTTCATCATATTAAGGCCAAATGCAGGGCTTATCACCCCTGATTATGCATACAAAACACGGAGCTAAGTATATGCATTTTAGATTTGGAATAAACATTTGGTAGGCTTGTCATCCTTACCATCCTCTTCAACAGATAACATGCATTTCAACAGATAATAGTAAGAAAGCAAAGCATCATCGAATTATTTGATCTGCTAAAAGTAAGGAATGGTCCTCCGCGTTTGGAAGGATACGATAGGATTTCTTGCCCTCAAGTGATAACCTCAACCTCTTGTTGCCACCTCTCTGCTGGACTGATGGTGATCCTTGTATTTGCGATTCAACTGCTCAATGCTTCCTAAATCATAAGACAATGAAAAAGAATAAAAATCAAAAGGTATGACAGACAAATCAGAGAATAAATTGGTAGGGCACTGGATAGTATCACAATAAATAGAACACAAAGTAACTTTCAGACAGAACCAACATAGTAGCTACTTGCTCAACACACATCAGATGATCTTTGAGCATACTAGACATAGAATGGTATTGTAATATACAGGAGAAAGCATAAAAGGAAGTTATTCATTATAAACTTTTGGATACAAAAAAGGTAAAGCAAAGGTAAGAAGTACCTTGAGAAGGAGAAAAGGTTCTTGCATCTCTTATAGATACTGAAACTTCAGTCCACTCCAGATTTAGATGAACAGGTAATTAGGAAAATTAAGGAAGAGATTAACAAAATGCAGAAGGGATGTGTTTTAGTATCTAAAATCAAACCTCAAACAGGTTCAAGGGCATGCATTGATATCTATACATGAGGGAAGATTGAACCAAAAAAGGTTTCTGACAAGTGCGTGTAAGATAAAAATAGGTGCACAGGAAGAGATTAACATAATGGGTTTATGCTTCTATGACCAACCTCAGTGTGGCGGCAGGTGTCCAGAAAAGAGCAATCTCCGACATTTGTATCAGTATGTGGAGCAATAATAAGGCGAAAGTGAACCTGCTCCAAATGAAAGTAAAAGTTGGACCTAATTATCATTAATAGCTAAAAAATATGTACTGAAAGCAGTACTGTTTCAAGCATATTATGAAGAAAATTTATATAAAGAACTTAAATAGAAAAAACCAAGCTGGTATTCTATTGGCATCTCTCAACTGAATAAACATTTAATAACTATATTATTTTTCAGTTCAAAGACATGTGTTGAATAATGTCCATCAGTAGTCAGAACAGGTCAGTGAGTACACCTTGATTTTGCACCATCGGAAAGAGTATGGAGATCTTCTTGTCTAGGAAGCTCGTCGTCGTGCACCATCACTTCCGCGCTGGATAGAACAAATTAAACCAGCAACTTAGTGATCCTAAACTATTAACACCACATTCTTTGAGGCAATACCACAAGCACCTGGTGCAGCCGAGAGTTGTGTGCGTGTGGGTCGCCTGCTCGGGGAGGTGTCAACAAGGCCACAGGGACCGTGCCGGTGCTGGGAGCTGGGGAGGTCCGGCAAGGGGGCAGGGAGGGAGCTGAGGAAGCCCGGCGATGTCGGCATCCGTGAGGCTGTCGGCGACGTTGATTGGGAAGTGGCACGACACACCAGTAGCAATGGGGTGCCGAATGGTTGTTGGAGGTAGATGGCGAAGCTCCGGCCGACGGCCGTCCTCCGGGGACCCTTTCGGTCGGCCAGCACGGATCTGGCGACTTGGCCTCCCGCATCCATGGAGGCCACTAAGCAGAGGAGGACGGCATCGATGGGCCACACCCTTACCTCTCGGCGCGCGGCGTCTTCAGGAGTAGGGGCGGCGACTGGAGCAGCCGTCGGCCGATGCGCTGCAAAGTTCTCCGTCGTGACCACACGAGGGGCCTGGGTCCCCGATGGGACGGGCTCTGGCCTCTCACGGGATGCTATTGCTAATTACGCGGGCTGGGATCCCTTCCTACTCTTGCGGGACGTGAGAACGACAGAGTTTTCGTCCGCACACTAAAAATGCTAAACACAGTTTTGGATGTGGATTAGGGTAATCTGGACGGTTAGATAAAATTATGTGAACGGATCGGGAGGCTGTAATTCTTCCGTGTTGTTTTGTGTAGGCTAGACTGGGTGTACTTAACGATGAATATGTTTGCTTGTTTAATAGTAGTAGGGATAGAGATTACTTGTGTCTCTTTTTTTCCAGCCAAAAAGAAATCACCAAAATATCCCGTACTTTCGTCCGTCGGTCCTCACGTCGATGCCGGACGTGACTACGACGCCGGACTCGTCACGGATCGCGGTACCTGCACCGCCACATCCCGCGCAGCACCACCTCTCAACGGCGTCCTAGACGGGCTCCGGCTCCTCGGCGAAGGAGAAACTGGCGCGGACCGCGATCTCGGCAGGCACACCCGGTCAGACATACGCTTTGATCGGGCGTACAGACTTACCGGCTGTAACCTTCTCGGCCAAGTGTGGGTCGCCTCACCGTATTGGAAAAGACAAAAGCAAAATAATCAAATCTGAACCCTCACGAACTCCACACTACTAAAGTTACTAAAAACTGATGTCGTTGGAATTGGAATCATACTCGGAAGATAATGCATTTTTTTTATTCACTACTACTTCCTTTTTGTGAAGCTATATCAATGTATCTTACAAACTTGGTCATGCTTCAAGATAGTGCATATTTTTATTTTTAGCATATTTTTTTCATCACCAACTATATGCACGGCCAGGTGCATCCAAAATCACACACGTAGAAAATGACTATAGTCGGGCGCGGCGGAGCGCGCCGTTGTGTCTAGTTACATTGATATTGTGCCTAATACATCAAGGACTTGTGAAGTGTGGATTCAGGGCATCAAAACAAGCTTTCTCAGCTACTCTCTCCGTTCCTAAATATTTGTCTTTCTAAAGATTTCAACAAGTGACTACATATGAAGCAAAATAAGTGAATCTACACTCTAAAATATGTCTATATACATCCGTATATGATAGTCCATTTGAAATCTCTAAAAAAACAAATACTTAGGAACAGAGGGAGTAGATGCTAAGAACTTATCTTCAAAGGAATGGCTGAAAGATATTTCTATTAGTAAAATTATTCACTACTTCATTACTAACAAACAAATACCTACAAATTTGCGAATTTATATAAATTTACCATTAACATTGACGAGCGCGGCAACACGATCCATCATGATCTAGTAGGCTAGTAGAAGTCATACTATGTGTAGCACACATCAAAATTAGTCACATGTCAAGAAACATGGTGGGAACTACTCCCTCCGTTCCTAAATACTTGTCTTTCTAGGCATTTCAAATGAATATCACATACGGATGTATGTAGACATATTTTAGAGTGTAGATTCACTCATTTTACTCCGTATGTAGTCACTTGTTGAAATGCCTAGAAAGACAAGTATTTAGGAACAGAGGGAGTATTTGATAAACTAAATTTGATCCATAGCGCAACAAACTCCATGCATGTTATACTTACACAATTAGTCCTATTCAACTTTGTAGCCTATGCATATGTAGGGTGTGACACCTTTATATAATAAAGTGGGTGATGATGAAGGTGTAGACTACATCCATTGAGAAATAGACATGTCCCCCAAAATCAGAAACTTACTTGCCTCACATGAATCAACGTTACATCTTACAGACCAAAAGCAGAGCTATGTCTAAATGATCATATTTTTACTATACAACTAGAGAACTTCTAGAAGGTTGCTTCACAAACATAGGAAATGCCAATCTAAAGAGAAGATATGCACGCCACTCATCAAAGCACTCATGGACATTTGGTTCTCCCCTAACAAATCCATCTCAGACATTGATCATCTAAAGCTAAGTGTGTTCTGCATGCACATGCCCATCATGCATAACAATCTAGTGCACTTGGTTAGCCTCTACATCGCCATCATTTTCGCCGCTTTCGTGGATGCCTGGGGAATCATCAGTGCTAGCCTCCTGGATGTGTTGTTGACCAGGGTTGGGGTTATTTCCCATGACATTTTGTAACGTACCATCATCCACAAAATCGTAGCTAATGATTTCCACGTCCGCCTTTCCCAACTTGATGCATCTGGCACAAACCAATCTCACAATGCTTATCAGCAACATGAGAGTTGAAATGGATCCTGTGATGACAAAGAGACCAGAAAAGTTTTGTAGTGTGAGAGGTGCAGAATCAGCGTCGGGGACTGCACCAACACCCATTGGCGGTGAAGTTGTGCCGAACCATTTCTCTTCAATTTGTGAGCCCTCATCCCCTCCCTCAAGGTGCAAGATGGCAGTTGAAAGGTTACGCACTAGTGGAGAACTTAGACGGAATGCCTGAGGATAAAAACATGATGTTAATTATCAACTTAATTTCGTCCTCATGATGTAGTGTAGCACTGCAGGAAAAAAAATTCAGAAATAAACCAAAGCATTAGGTTGAGTTGCTTACAAAACCAAATCCAGGAGTCTTGTATATGCACCCAAGCATCTTAAAGTCATTTTTGTATCGATGATCAGCGAGGAAAGATGTTAAATAGGGGATCTCATCAATGATAGCTGACACACCTCCATTCATGGACCCCTTTCTCAAAGCAGTAGCATATTCCTCCTTTTTCTTGTAGTTCCTTAGCTTACTTTCACTGATATTATGATTCATCAAGAAGGATCTCACAAATGAGCCATCTTGGTATCCTACAAAATCACCATTACGCCGGAGTTGCTCCAGATTTGTTACCCAAGGTCGGAGCCTCTTTGCAGTAAGAATAGATGACAAACTTGCTGTGTAGCTCTGTACTAGAATCAGCACTACAAAGCACCATATCACCACAACAACTTTTGACAAGGGGCTTCTAATACTTTGGCCTGTGGATGGAATAACAAATATGTTATATTACCTTAGATATGTGGTAAGAAACTAATCAGGATAGGCGTCGAATGTGATCACGAAGTTTAAGCTTGAGGTGCTGACCATGAGAAAACGTCAAAGTGGAGAAAACGAAGTAGAGGGCAGTGCTACACTGTCTCAAACTTGATCCTTGGTACTCTTGATTTCTGGGCAATTCGATCATCCACACAACAAATCCAGTATAGAGGAAGAATACCATGGTTGCTAACCAAAGCTTCCCACTTAGTGGCTTTATAAATGTCCAACGGATTGTTTCTGGCTCATCCTCGGAGGGCACAAGCATAGACACACCAGATTGTGTGTATGGCATTGTAAAGTCTGTGCTAGCGACTCGCTCCGCGGTTATCGTCACATCTCCCACTGCACCATCATACACCTATTCATCACGCAAAAATTTAGTTGAGATTAAAATTTTATCTAGGTTTAAGAAACTGTAATATTAACAAATGAATACTCATAAAAAAAATTGGGATGCGGGTGAGCAAGAGTAAGCCTCACCCCCAAAGACACGTTGCCTACTAGCTCATCATAGGTACCGTTGAAAACAATAAATTTATAGCATGGGAGAGGATGTAAATTCCTCATAGCAGCCTCAAAGATATCAATGCTATAGCCGGTGATGTTTTGTTTCTTGGAAATAGGATCAATAACATTCACAAAAACTTGAAAACCTTCTTTTTGTGGCACGCCGATCTTGAGCTTCGTCTGACCTTTGCATATCTTCTTTGTCTTTCTTGTATCTAGCTTTCGGGCATTTCTTGTATTAGTTTTTGGACTAAGAAATGTTATATTATCACTTCCAAGTGTAAATCCAATCTTGTCATGGTCTCCGGAAGCCACAATATGATCTTCTAGCCAGAAGGCGCACATTTTTGGGGAAATAGCAGAGAAGGAGATAACTGGAATGTGGTTCTCGTGGCATAGATGAGCTATGTGATCTACTTTAATCAGTGTCCGAGGACCCCAAATGATGGTTTGCACTCGGGCATTCTTGATCAGCTCCTCGGCTGCAAAACTCATAGACATGAAAAAATTAGCCAAGCAATTTCTAGAAATCTCACAATAATTAGCCATGAAAATAGGTGTACTTATTGCATTGCTCCATGAAACTTCACATCAAATTAGGGATTAGAAGTGCCATATGGTGTGCAATAGCTTCAGATATCCTCCATGACCTCCTAACTTCCGCATATTAGAAACAGTATATTTTTGGCATGTTGTTATGTGTCGAACCAGTGGAGGCGGGGTCATGCTCATGGATGTTGTGAGGGGGAGGATCCACAAGCCCACGAGAAAGGGTACCTTGTGAGCGAATTTAGAGGTGTTCTAGGAGATATTTGCGATAAAGATGGGGCCATGGCCACATGGTTGGGTCAACGGGGATATTATTTCGTGAGGCCTTAGCCGTTGGGTAGCAGGTCGTATGATGGATGAATAGTGGTGCCTAGATGTTATGCAGGAATGCAATGCCCTCCATTGTCCATCCGTTCAAATTTTTTTATGAACTAGGTTGTCACACAATTCAGTATGGTAGAAGAGCCAAGACCTGACCAACATGCAATTAATCAGTGGAGCCTCAACATATGGGGTATTTTTAAAATATATTAACAACCCTTCTCCATCAATTTAGAGTTTTACGTCCACTGACTATGATGGAGTTGGCATTTCGGCACATGGAAAGTGCTGGGAAAGAAAGTTGTGACTGAAAAAGCACCAGGACATTCGAGAATGTGGTGTCTTGTAGACTAGCGACTCGATTGGCTTTTGGTCCAACCTGTCTGTTTTTTAACAGGCATACAATCATTCAGTTTTGTATTTGTATGCTAAAATTAGTATCTCATTTGGTTGACACTATTAAGTTGGCACAAACATTCAATATCATATTCGATTGAAACTATCGTCCTGCTATAGTCTGAGCCACCATTGTCGCCTCCATCCAGACAATGCCTCTATCCTTGTTATCACATGCCACATAGAGCACACCGTTGTCACTCTAAATAAGAAGAGAAGTCACTCCTCATACTCCCTCACCTTCGTCTTAGTTGAGACACGCGTGCGGAAGTTGGCCCCATGCACCTTTCCGTTGTACATTACATAGTGGAACACAACATTGGCCTTGCAGTACACTTTTGATGCAGTGTTGTAGGAGGAAGAAAACTGGTATGAGATAGTGGTGGTTGATCAAACGGATCAGGTGGAAGTCATAAGAATTGGGGATGAGGTAGAGGCGATGGCATATGGAGGGAGGTGTGAGTGGGAGAGTGTGGTTGGTGCTGGTAGGAATTCAACGAGTCGGGAGTTGGCGAGATACATCCTGAGGGAGAAGGGGGGACAAGGCGGTGGTGTAAATGGGCTGGTTAAGGTTTCTGTTGGTTTTTAAATGTGTTGATTAATCACGCGATGGAATTGAAGTTGGCACTAAGAGCTTTTAATTTGAGTGTCTCACGTAATGTTATTGCCTTTTGGTTGTCATAACCTTGATGTACCTTTTTTACAACTTGGTGTTGGAACAAAAGATGGATGTGTGCATCAATCTATACAGTGGCTGGGGCACTTCTTCCTTTTTTTTTCTAAAAAGAAGAAGGCCTAGCAATTCTTAACAAAGAAACCAGATATAGTTTATTGAAATCAGGTTTTTTCACAAAACTGACTAGGATAACTTGAATATTTCAGACTATCATGATTTCAACCATATGGGTATTATTTCTGCAGTCAATTTAAAACTCATCACATTTTGTGGGAGTTTCAAAATTTAATCTCATTGAATTAACTTGTTGTTAAAAGAAGACATGTCCATTGGCGGCATGTGCCCATCCAAATTCTGTCCACAAAACAACACATTGATGCACTCTCCCATAAGCAAAAGCAAGACTCACATGGATGATATCAACAAATTCTCTCTGATTGATGATCATTTTTCACCGTTGCTTTAAAGAAAATATTTCAAATTAAATCTCATGTTGATATGTTTCAGTAATTTTTTTGTCAGTAGTTTCTAGGTTATTGTTACTTGCTTAGAAGGATATAGATAAACACATCCACTTTGCTACCATAGTCACTTGGTTACGAGTAGTAATATGTCAACCCCACACCCCTATGTAAGAATTACCTGATAGTATATTTCTATAGTCTCATACCGTCTCTTTCCTATATGGTATAATTAAAGAGGTGATCTACTAACCTATTTATGTTAATATGCCACATCAACATACAAAATACATAGGAAAAGGTCCACCTCAACATGCAGTTATGCATGGGAAAAGACTTTCCACTCTATTATGCTACTTATATTCAATAAATACTTTATAACTATACAATAATCAAATACAAAAAATCATATATATATTTGCAGTTTCAGTCAACATATTGTTAATTCAAATATTCATGTTGCATACAACTAATTCTCATTGAGGTATATTGCAGCCAATTCCCACCCAACGCGGGGTATCATTTAGTTTATTGGTAACACTTCAATAATTACATTCTGGAATTGGTAATACTTGCAAATTACTAAATTATTACTACCAAGTAACCGCAAACTATTAGGGTTGTAAGAGTTCAGCACTAACATGATAGTCATGTTCTTATAACCTGTTAGATGTTTATGACAAAAAAGGTCTAGAAATAGCAAATGGAGATGTTATTTTGAAGCTCTCATCGAGGGGAACTCAAGGCGAAACACATATCATTAATTGTATTAATGTTTTAAGCAATAAATAATTTTTGAATTTTAAATGTAGTAATTAGTATCATCACGATGAGGTCACGTTTTGCATATATGCACATGTCTTCTAATACTAGTTGGGGGGACATGTCCCTAATATATTCTATAAATAAAGAAAAATATTTTTCTGTAACAGTTTATATAGCTTTAGACTGATTTGCTTGCTAAGGCCATATATAAGGTGCTTAGAGAGGTGCCTATGAAAAGGAACCGAGTTTTTCTTAAGCACTGGCCACAAACCCTTAGTTAGGCACCTCTCCTATAAAAACTAGCTAAATACCCGTGTGTTGCAATGGACAACTTTATTCTAGTGGTCCAACATAGATTTTTTTATTAGGTTGAGATTAAGATATGTTGTGGGGAGAAAATCCATAGGCAAAGGTAAGGAAAGATATGATGTGTGATTGAGATTGTGTACGAACAACTATGTGATTTGATTTTGTTGTTTGATTGCAAGTGATTCTTGCTATTGTGATTTATTTGATTCTTGTTGCTTGCTTTACAAGGGATTTCTTTCCCTAGAAATGAGGAGTTGAGGTCAGTTTGAAAAAAAAGGATTATCGCATGGTTTGGAAAAATAAAGCGGCGGGGGCGGGGGGGGGGGGGGGGGGGGGGATGTATCAATGGGAGAGGCAGAAATGATGAAAGCGAAATCAATAAACTTCCTTTTTGTAGTAGCGATAAGCAGGAGTGCTTACGCAAAAACCGACCAGTTTTTACAAACACCTTTCTAAGTCGACTCTTATAATCTTTATAGCCATAAGTGACTTGTATAGTAGCGAGGCTCCGAGTACATTGACCCACACCCATACTCTTGTGGATGCTACGTATTCATTCACAATGCTTGAAGTTAGCATGTCAAGTCAAATTGACTTCAAAGGAATAATCTATACCTACTATTAAAAGAAATAGATATTCTTGGTTTGGTTCCGCTTTGTTTCGTTCCGTTTTGAGCACTTTTACGTGCACTAATTTTTAAGTTTTGTTCGTTTAATAAACATACGTGCAAACAAAGAAAACCGGGACAATACAAATAAAATCAGAACATACCTATAAAGGAAACTTAATTGAAACAAAAGCTAAGTGGCCGGCCACATGTTACCCAAAAAATATATACATGAAAGTCCGAACTAACTACAAGTTGCCGGGTGCCGGCTAGCTTGATTCTTTCCCAGCTAAACACATGAGTACATGTTTAAGCAGGCTGGTGGATCGATCCGGCGGCGACTACATGGCTTGATTAATTGCTCCATGAGAACTTGCAGGTGCACAACCCTAGCTTCAATGAGTCAAGTTAATCTTTTATTAATAGCTGCTTGATTTTTTTATTTTCTTCTTTTCCTAGCCGAGCGTCCATGCATCAGGTTTTCATAGCTAAACTGACTACACAATAAGTAACTGATCTACAAAGAGGAGAAAATGAGGTATTTTCATATTTCTACAATTCTGTTTTTTTTCGCCGGCTCATGTATTTCTATCTGACATGATATGGATTTTGCATAACTCGAAGTGTGCTAGAGAAATATTTTGCAAGGGGATCCTCTCAGTGCAATGCAGATTAGCATGCATGTTACCTTTCTTTGTTCATCTTCAAGGAGAATTACTTTTTTTGTTCATCTTCAAGGCCAAAATCATATTATTATTTTTATCGTGCTTCCAGGAAAACTGATACTTACTTATGCTAATTTGCATATCTTGGTATATACAAAGGAGTAATTGAACAACTACCCATGCAAGCTCACATTGATCAATCAAAGTTAGCTTTTCTATAGTATTGATTGTTGAATAGTCATGCAGAGTAGCCTTTTGCAAAGATGGTGAAAGCACCCAATTTTTATTCATCTGGAAATAATTGATGTGTATCATAAATCAAATCATCGCTTATGTTTTAGGTTGTGTTTAGTCTCAAATCATCACTTGCTTACTGTGATAGGAGAGTGAGGTGATTTTTTCTGCCATTGCAACGCACAAACATATTTAGGTGGCACTCTTGGATGTTATTATGCCATGATGATGGTCGTTTCGATGGACAGTGGGCACAATAATTTCTCCCGTTGTAACGCACAGGCATATGTGCTAGTAATTAAACAAACGTAAAGAGGTAATGATAAGTACAATTAACGGTTAATTATATTACCAGCATGCGCCGCAGTGGCCAGATCCCCGCTCGAGTCCATCACGCGCAGCTTGATCACCGGCGCGGCACCGTAGCTGGCGTACGGGCCAGCGTTGAAGTCGTCCAACGCCTTGGAAATGCAGGCGAGGGTCTTCCTCCCCACGTCGCTCGTCAGGTCCAGCACCACGCCCACCCCCACTGGCTCCGGCGCCGATGCCGCTGGCGACCCAACGGCGACGGCGCTGGTCCAAAGCAAGAGGTAGAGGACTACGAGCAGGCGCCTTGTTGGCCACTCCATGCGCGTGGCTGAAGTATCACTAGCTACTAACTGTTGATGAGTTGGTTTACCGTGGACCGTAAGTGACAAGTGTACATACATACATGTATATATACTCGCCGGGAATGATATATGTACATACATTATCCGTGTATACGTACCGCACCGCGTTGACGTAGGGGCAGGGATAAATAATGTCATGTGGTGAAACTTCCTGGGCACTTCCGGCAGCTAGCCAATACTATACCTCTATACCTCTAGGCATCCGTTTCTTCCTGGGTCCTTAGGGCATCTCCAACAATGTCCATCAAAATAGACACCCCAAACTTTATGGACAAGGAACAGAGGGCGGCTTCAACTAATTAAAAATAAATATCATCATTTGTCCATAATAAGTTATGTAAATATTCCAATGCAACAATAATTTAAATATAAGCATTACAATCTAAACATGAAATTTTTCAATAAAACAATTTAGATTTGAATTCAACTTGTTTGGACACATTTTTTAGTTTTCCTTTGAAATCACCCACAAATGCTCAACAAGATTTTTTTTTGGAAACTGCTCATGAGTTGCCTGATGGCGAATCTTTTTTTTTTTTTGCGAAAAACATCAAATCTATTATAAAAGTTCACTGAAAGTACAAAGCATCTCAAAGTTAATTAAAAATTACATTGAGATTCAAAGACCACCGAACAACCACTACTACTGCTAGAACGAGCTGCCGACGCACTGCTGTCGCCGCTCCCCTACCGGAGCCGGCTTGACTTTGTCGATGATAGCTGGAAAGTCTTCGTGTGTGTGCCACTAGGGACCAGCGCCCTGGAGCCGTAGTCATCGCCGTTGAAACCTTGCATAGATCTGAAGCACCTGACATCAAATCTCGTCACATGACGAGAAACTCTAACCTCACCGCACCAAGAAGACGGCAAGAATCTATGCCGCAGCTCCATCGACTACGTCCATACGAGCGAACTCAAGGAGGATCGGAGCCTAGAAGACTAACTCAAAGAAGAATTGTCGCTATCCACCCAAGTGTCGCACCTGCGAGGACTAAAAAGCTCTAACCTAAACTACTAAACGGAGCAGAGGCACAGGGATTCCCCTCCTCGCCACCGGCTGCGGGAGCGGCAGGCAGAGGGGAGGTGAATCCAGGGCTCGCCACTGAAGTCTGGAGGGAAAGGTTTTTGCCCTTGCCATTTAGGGTTAGGGGAGGAAAACGAGAGGAACCAAATATGCTCGATGGCGAATCTGTTGATGCACTTGGATAAAATCATCAAATGTCATCGGATTATGCTCTGGAAGTTGGATAGAATCACCCATACGCTCAAATTTTAGACAGTGGTGAACTCTGCCACTCTCATCCTCCACAATCTAATCATATTCTGCACGATCACACAAGTTGTTATCACCTCCCACAACGTCTATAGATCCCATATGTTTGCAGGTTCTTGAACAACTGCAAAATGGTCATGGAGCACTCCAAATGCCATCTCGGCATCCTTTCCAGATCCTTCTTGTCCTTAGCCAAAGTAAGATCTTTTTCTTACCCCTTGGATCATAGATGGTGTTGAAGAAGGTCGTCCACCAAGGATAGATATCATCACAAAGATAATAGGCCATGTTGTCATCATAACCATCGATAGTATAGTTGCACGAAGGGGCTTCCCCCGCAGACAACCTTGCAAACAATAGAGACTACTACAATACGTCAATGTCATTGTGAGACCCGGACATCCCAAAGAAAGAGTGTCAAATTAAAAGCTCTTGTGATACAATTGTCTCAAGAATGATGGTGGGCTTTGTGATGGACCTGATATTGCACTTGGAGAGCATATGTGTAATTCTTCCATTGCTAGCGCATGCAATCCAGGAATCCGAGCATGCCTGGTCACCCTCTTGCTTTTTGATAGTGCAGTGTTTTCCGCAGTTGGTTCTCTCAAGTATTCCTGTCCAAACACCTTGACCACTGCCATAGCAAACCTGACCATGGCGAAGACATGTGGTTTCGAATATCCGGAGGTACTCCTCCCACGAATCTACCGCCATGCGATAGGCAAGCATCCTCCGTGCAACTGTGCACTTCTGGTAGCTAGAGAATCCAATGTTTGCAACGACATCCTTCTTATCAAGATGAAGTAGTCATCATACACACAGACACCATTGTAGCAGCGATCGAACACAATTCGGCTCATCCAGAATCGATGGCGGAAAAAGGACTCGAATAACGCATCAGGGACTAAGTAGTCGTCCATCGGCGTCATATGTCCCCGTGCCCTGATTCAACACTCGATCGATGCCCCTTGATTGATCTCTTTAAACTGAGAACATGGTCGTCCGCGCATTCCACATATTCAACAACCGCTTGCATCATCACCATTTCATCCTCATCTGACGAGGATGGATCCTTGAACTCGGCGTAGAAGTACTCTATGGCTGAATCCATCATGTTTGCTTCAAATAAACAACAAAAATGTTAATAAATTGGCTATGGCATTGGGAAAACACTTGCGGGGCGTGGTGCCCGCTGTGGACGGCAATGTGCAGGGGCAGACGACACCTGAGCAGCGTCCGGACCAGGGGTGGAAGGCGTAGGCAAGTCGGGGCTGGCGCCTGGGTGGACTGCGGAAGGTCTGGCAAGGCCTAGGCGACGGAGTGGGTGGTACAGCGGCGACATCAGACACCTACGTAGGGCAATGGGGCGGAGTGAGAAAAGTGTGGCTCTAAGTGGGGGTTTTGTGTGGGCTGGGGGTGTCGGAACGCCTACGTAGCTGCTACAGACGTCCGCAAACCTCCCCTGGCTTTGCTTCCGTTTTGCGGGAATTTGGACGTGTGTACCGGTCCATGGACTTTGATGCACGGCTTTGGATGACATAAAGTGTTCAGATCATATTGTTCGGATGTTTGGCTATGTTTCGATGGACAACGTTGAAGATGTCCTTAGATGCTTAACTCGCTTAGGTCAATGGTCAAGTCTGTTGCTTCAACGGATGTACAAATAACCATACCAAAAAAAAAACATGGTGTATGTGCTAAGCAACCTTAGAACAAACAATGTAAAATAAAACATTTCTTTAAGGTTACCAAATTAGTAAAGCCCAGCTGCGAGGATTCCAACAGCCAGTTAGTATAGCGGCGCGTGGCACGTGACATACACGACGGTTCAAAGTTCAAACGATGGTTGCATGCATGCAGTGGCTAGACTCTCAAGGGAAGAACACCGTGGATCCAACACAGCTGCGTATGCAGACTGCTGGGCCAGACCGATCTTAGTTAGATTCGCCAACGTCGCTCGCTAGCTACATTTCCCTTAAAATAAATACTCACGTCGTACGCGAGTGCTTTCATGCGAGCTTCGGCTGTCCCAGTCTCGTCGTGTCAGGTAGAATGTTGCTGGCGAGAAGCAGAGAGGGACCAAAACTACAGGAAAATAAGGAGAGCATTGACCAATAATCGTTTTTGATATACCTTGATGACATGAATGAGCGAAGGAGGTAAGCGCTTGCGCATGCATGGGCATCACGGAGATCCTATGTAAATGTTCCCGGTCATTTTGCTGTGCACAACTGCACATGACGTAACTACAGAGTCTGGACCAACGGCGAAGGTTGAGAAAGGGCATGTACAATGACGTTGATGATGGCATATGGATACGGATGTCCCATGATAAAAAGTAATTTGAGACATTTACTTTGATTTTTTTCCCAATGCAAACTACTACTAGTGAGCCTCATTAAATAATAAAAAGTAGACTCCCACTACATATGTATCCCTACTCTTAACTTTAACCCTTTCAGCTTTATGCACCGGGCCATATTTTTTCTCCGCAAGCACCCGCCTCCTATAGAGGATCCTGCTGCTTCATTCAAACCTATTTTTTTTTACATCCGATCCTAAATGACGTATATGGGGCATCACCCTGGAGTTATGCATCATACATGTCTTAAGAAACTTCAGCAGTGACGTACCAGCTGGACAGAACAAAACTGCTAGATGATCTATCACACCAGATGGATCGATGGCCGGCAAGGCGAAAGTATTCCACGACGAGCAGTGCTATGCAGCCGACGATTTCCCAGCCGATGCATGCACGACACTAGCTTATCAGCGTTTGATTAAATTCCTCTCTAAATAAGGACCGTGAGATCCTACTATCGTGCACATGTCGTGCAGAAATCATCGTGTGTGAAGCTATTCCATTCCATGACCCTGCGGGGCTGGGCGTGGATTCTCATGGAAATATTCCTCTCACAATGAGCTTCATTTCTGTACTACTACTGCAAAGTATTCCACGACCAGCTGTTGGAAATACGAGCAATTTACCAAATGATTTTATTGACAGAAATACTAGATAAAGCATGACTAATATAGCAGAGATAAAACAAGTCATGCGATTCGACAGAGAGAAGGTAAATAGCATATGTATATATGAACTAGAACCGAACACATCTAGAACAGACACTAGAGCAAAAAGTTGTAACAGAACCTCTAACAGAAAGAGTATGAGAACATACGGAACGGGAGCAGATGCACCGGTCTTGGGGTTGGTGTCCTCGCCAGCCATGTTGTCGAGGAGGTTGTCGACGTCGGGGAAGAAGTCGTCGTCGGGAAAGTAGTCGTCGGAGTCCGGGGCGTCCGTGACGAAGAAGTCAGTAGTCGCGCGAAGCGCTCCCCAAAAACCTTATCACCCTTCTCCCGTACAGGACTCAAAAGGTGCAGTTTAGAGGCCTACTGTCCCGACCTGCAGTGCACGCCGCAAGTCGGGATGGGGAAGATCGTGTCAGTAGCTCAGTGGTCAGGAACTTGGAGGCGAGAGGGTTATGTTGTTCTGGTGCGTCTCTCTGGGAGGAGCGACCTCCCTTTTATAGGCGCAAGAGAAGGAGGCGAGAGGCTGCGCCGGGAGCTGAAAAGAACGAGGGAGACGAAACGAACAGACAGCAGGCGAAGAGGTGCGCCGTTCGTATTCAATCTCCACTACAGCAAAAATGTTTCAGCTTCCGGGTGACCTTTCGTATACCCGTCGTGCGTGGCAAAAATTTAGACATTGGCTCGTTCCTGCAACCCGCGGCGCGTCGTGACGAGGCGTGGCGTGGCGTGGCGTGGCGTGGCGAGGCGGGCGGCGGAGGAGGAGCGCGCGTGAATGTCCCTCTTGTTCTCATCCTCATACATGTGGAGAAAGAGCCTCCCTTATAAAGAGGTCCAACTCCCTCTAAACTAGCAGTGTGGGACTAAACTTTAGTTTCACCTCTTGCCTTGCACGAATGGGCTGCGTGTGCCTCTAGGATTTATTAGGAATTTCTGAAACTGCTATTGGGCTAGGCCCAAAATTGACAAAATTCCAGCAATCCCCCACCAGATCCTAGAGGCACACAAAATTTGCCTTTGGTTCCAAAACACTGTTTTATATACCGGTACTACAGTGGAGACTGTTAAGTTGAACTTCCACCTAGAACTCTATACTACACTAGTAAGTAACTTGGACAGTGGACTGGGCCTTGAACTGCAAGTTTTCTGCGAATCTAACTTCACATAAAGCCTTGACCGATACGTGGCTACCGTGGGTCTTCCCCGCGGGTGGAGCTTATGCGTCATACTCCGAGACCTTTCATGAGTTTACTAGAGAGAACCCTACTCTCATAGATTGCGACGTTTAACAATCAGACTCATATAGGTGCGTTCTTCAAATGATGTTCTGCAGGACGACATCTCTGCTTCAGTGAGCCACTTAGAACACATTAAGATATACATCAACCTGCCATGCATATTAGGAGAGTATTGCATCTTCATGGAGTGGTATTAATAGTAAGGATACTCTCCTCTCAGTTGATCAACAACTTGTCTTCCACATCTAATTCACGGGAACTCCGATCACAAAGAATAGGTTACCACTGTGAACAACTCATATTGTGGGTCTCATACCCATCTCCCTCGATGCATTATCTATCACATTACATGATAGACCCTTAGTAAAAGGATCTGCCAGATTCTTAGACGTTTGGATATAATCCAATGCAATAACTCCGGAGTTTCTCATTTTCCTGACAGACTTTAACCTTCTCTGAACGTGTATTGATGACTTCATGTTATCCTTTGAGCTGCTCACTTTCGTGATCACAGTTTGATTGTCGCAGTTCATAAGGATACCCGGTACAGGTTTCTCAACAACCGGCAAGTCATTCAAGAGCCGGCGAAGCCAATCTGCTTCGACCGTAGCTGTATCTAGTGCTGTGAGTTCTGCTTCCATTGTTGACCTCGTTAAGATAGTCTGCTTGCAAGACTTCCAAGAAACAGTGCCACCTCCATGAGTGAATACATATCCGCTCGTGGCCTTTATCTCATCAGCATCTGAGATCCAGTTTGAGTCACTATACCCTTCAAGCACCTTTGGGTGCCCAGTGTAGTGAATTCCATAATTCGCAGTGCCTTTAAAATAACGCCAAACTCTCTAGAGCTTTCCAATGCACATCTCCTAGTTTTGAGACAAACCGACTCAGTTTGCTAACAGCAAAAGAGATGTCAGGTCTTGTAGCACTGGCTAAGCACATAAGCGAGCCAATAATATGAGAATACTTCAATTGATCTCGAGCAATTCTTCGATTCTTTCGAAGCAGCACGCTAGCATCATATGGTGTTGGAGAGGGCTTGCAGTCACTATAGCCAAAGCGACTCAAGATCTTTTCCACATAGTGAGATTGAAGCAATGTAATCCCACCATCATCGTCTCTCAACAACTTGATGTTCAGAATGACATCAGCCACTCCTAAATCCTCCATCTCAAAACAGCGAGATAGGAAATCCTTGACCTCCTTAATAACATTCAGATTTGTTCCGAAAATCGGTATGCCATCAACATACAAGCAAAGGATAACTCCCTCGCCCCCACCATGGCGATAGTACACACATTTGTCAGCTTCATTTACACCAAAGCCTGCAGCTGTTAAAGTTCTTTCAAACTTCTCATGCCACTGTTTGGGTGCTTGCTTGAGTCCATACAAAGACTTCAGCAACTTGCACACTTTTCCTTCCTGAACATCTAGTACAAACCCATCTGGTTGTTACATATAAATTTCCTCGTCGAACTCTCCATTTAGGAAAGCAGTCTTAACATCGATTGATGAATGAGTAGACCATGTGAGGCATGTAGGGCAACGCAGCAGAAAACAAAAATTTTCCGACCTACGCACCAGCCCAGGACCACTATGGAGACTGCATACATGGTTTGATCTTTTTCGTTACCGACTCGTAGCGCAGCGGGAAGTAGAGTCGATGACGATCGGCGGTGCAGATCCCCGCAGCTAGGATTTACAACCTCCCAACCGCGAGGATGTATACCCTCATCTGCTCCTCAGACAGCCCTCCGGGAGGCAGTCGAACAGCCCCCGGACGGTGTCGCGTACAGCCCTTCGGGAGGACCTTCTAAACTCGAACGGTCACTCGGACAGCCCTTCGGGAGGACCTTCGAAACTCGGACGGTCACATGGACAGCCCTTCGGGAGGCACTCACGAATTAAGACCGAAACTACGATCTCTCTACAGAGTTGCACACATACGGTGTCATCTATCCGGCAGGGCTTCGCCGTCCAGAACTAGTTCCTGCCGGAACCCAGACAGCCTTACGGCTCTACGAAACTCTTTTCGTGGGAGGGAGAGAAGAAGCCAGATAATGCATGGCATGTGTATGAGAGAAAGGGATGAGTGTGGAGGGCTGCCCCTCCACCTCTATTTATAGGAAATCCCAAGGGGGTAGGGTAGTTTCATAAAAAACCCAAAATGCACATGAATGAAGTCCTTCCACAAGGACCTAGGAGTGAAACCAATCAACAAGAGGGTCCCCAAGGGGGGATACCCCGTGTGGCCGGCCACACCCCCATGAGGGGCCCAAAAAATGGCTCCTATCCATCCATGTCATCCCCAAGATCTTTTGGAGCAAAGCCCCAAAAGGTGGCTTTCCATAAAGTAACCATAAAGCTAATTTTCACTATTCACGACAACATTTTTCAGCGTCTGATCGAACTGAAAATATTTATGTGGGCTAAGAACATTTCCAGTACCCACTAAAATGATTTTCAACGCGTTCCGAAACAATTCCGGTTTTAGTGATTTTCATCTGCGAAACGCATCTGAAGTGGCTCCGGCAGCTCTGGAACATTTCCGGTTTTTATCTCAGAAAATTCCAAAAAGCTTCCAGAATGATTCTGGCATCCTCCAAGAATTATCAGGCATGTGCCAAAACCAATTTGACTTAATGGTGTATCCCGAAACAACTTTTCGGTATCATCAAAACTTATCCGATGACCTCTCTCTACGGTACGATTCCGCTGTCCGAAACTTTTCGGTGTCCGAAACTTTTTCGGTGATTTTCTCTCAGACTCCCTGTCTAGTATTCAGCAGATAGATGACCCTTAAGTGTGTGACCCTATAGGTTCGGTGAAGTATAGACATGACCCGGAACCCCTTCCGATCAATGATCAACATCGGAGCCGTGGACACCCATATTGACCCCTATACCCACACGAATAAATATTCGAGTGAACCTCCAGTTGCCGTGTGCTATTCCTGTTGCTTCGCGATATGTTACAAATACCCGAGGTGAGACATGTTGGCATTCCCGTGGATCAACAACTTGTCCACTATGCTAGTTACCTCGTTACCGGTTTTGTTCTCTTTTCTCGTTTCATGTTCCGGCATCCCCGTGATCAAATCACAAAGTGTCTGGCCAGACGATGATGGACACCGTAACACCGAGAGGGCCCGAGTATATCTCTCCATCGTCGGAGGAGCAAATCCCAATCTCGAGCTATCAAGTTACTTAACATACTTTCCCATGAACCCGTAAGCCGCCGTAATAGTCATCCAGTTACGGATGACGTTTAACAAACCCCAAAGTTCATGAAGCAAGCATGAAGAAACTCGATACTCTCATGGTCTAAGGAATTATGCAAACATTAACTATCTCTGTGTTATAAACCATTAACTTGTGACGAATGAATCTCTTAGCATAACATCAATCCGGGTCGATTCAACACAAATGTTCTCTTAACATTGTGCCCTCAAAATTGCTGGCATAGACATGCCCATGACCAGGAAAACAGAACCATCATGCAACACTTGAGCTAGTCTTAGAGGCCAGACTAGGAATACTTCTTACCGTTTATTATTCCACATGTGCATATGAGTCTTCCTCCGAGCCTCGTGGATATTGCAGACTCGAGAATCATTGCAGTTATAGCATGGAACATAAACATAATTATGAACTCGGAGATAAATAATATCATTTATTATTGCCTCTAGGGCATATCTCCTACAGACTCCCACTTGCACTAGAGTCAATAATCCAGCTTATGCTAATGCACTTCACACCTGTGGCACACCAGTGTAAATATGCTTCGCTTGTGGTATAGCCTGATGTCCAACGGATCTGACGACTTCAGTTCCGTGTGTATCTTTGCATGTCCTCGCGTTTTCACGTTTTCACAAAATTCATATTTTGTGTGGACTTGGCTTTGTATGTATGTGAATCACAGGTCGAACCTGGATTCCTCAGACTGAGTTATGGAGCAACTACCTGCAGTAGTGTCCCATTGTCAAAAGCCATCTTGGAACTATACTAAGTTCATGAATGAACTATATGATTCAACATCTTCTTTGTCGCTTCTAAAGCGTCAACATACTTAGCCCTTGTTATAGAATTCGCCACAGTAACTAGTTTGAACAAATTCCAACTAACTGTGCCACCACATTGTGTGTTACACAAAACCCTTAATTTAAATCGAAAATCGCATGGAGAAAAGATGAAGACTATATCGATGTAACATTTTACAACGAACTCTTCATGATCTCTGCTTGCGAGAAAACCATGTCATCAGTATTTACTCTAGTACTCTGTGACATCTTTCACTGTTGTCCCATGATCAGTAATTTGATCACTTTGGTACCCATACTCGTAACACCTTGGGAGTATCGGACATATCTGGTTGTTTTACATACCATGGAATACATGATTAATCCAAAACACAAAAGTGTGTGGAATCTGCATCATGTATTTTACTCATCAGTGTTTTGGGACGCCGAGTCTTGCAAAAACTCTTTCCATGTGACTTTGGCAAGAATCACTCCTTGGCGTTTTAAATGCTAAAAGGTTTTAGCATCTTGTCAATATGTATTCATTGCTTAGCCCCATTAGGTAAATCTATCTCCATAGATCATCATGCCTAATATTGAGGCTATTTAGCCTAAGCACTTCATCGAAAAACTATTTTCAAATGAAGTCCTAATTTGTGTCAAGAAATTTATTTCCAATTACCAATGTGCCAAGCACATAAGGTTTTTAGAAATATTATTACGCTCCCACTTACTTTCTTGAATTACAAGCATCTTCGTTACCCATTGATGAAGTCAAAACCCCTTTGACCATTTCATCAAAACACGAAGATTCCAACTCCATTTTGCTCTCTTCTGTCCATTGCTGGAACTCTGAAGTTTGCATACCTACTAGCATCCTCTGGATCGACAAATTACTTTGGACTGTATCATATACAAGTCCTAGCTTTCATTTCCATCAGATGGAAATCCTTTTATCATCCATGTTTCATATCTCATGATTGAAATATGTATTAATTGCTAGTTCAACCCGAACCGACTTTAAGCATCGCTACGATGAAAACCACCTCATCGTAGTCAACTCTTGAACTTGTTATTTCAACAAGTCGAGCTTTATGGATAAAACATTTTATCCGTATCAGTTTTAAGTTCCATAAATATTCGTTAGACTCTAAGTCTTCCGAAAGGTGTATCAAGGTTTTAATCTTGAATCACTTATATGGAAACTAACTCGGGTTGTATTGGCATTTAGCCAATTCCGGAGTCAGGGTCCATCAACGCTTCCTTGTGTATCGTAGGTATAATGTTGTCTAACAACAATATCTCGTTTGCGCACCTGAGAGCTTTGCACGAGCCTTGCCTACGTGGTTCAGCTGCAAGTTCGACCGAAGTTCATACATTTTATTGTAGAGACTTCCGTATCAGACGCAATAGGAAACTCTGGAATTACTTCCAAGGTCTCTTTCCTTTGATCTGATGACGTAGATACTGTTTATCTCATCGAGTTGCACTATTCTCCCACTCACCTTTTTGAAATAACCATTCTCTTTAAAAGCACACCGTTTCGCGGCAAAACTATTTGCCTCGGTATAGGGAGGGAGGAATACCCAACATTTTGGTATAACCTACAAAGTAGCACTTGTCTGATTTGGAATAGGTTTGTAACCTTTTACACAAGCCCCATATTCCAAATGTTAAGAAAAGATATAACATGGTTGGGCGTACCATACCATGGCTTCATTTCTATAGACCCGATGTAGCTCTTTTCAGTGTAAAAGCCGCAGTCTCTAAAGCATCACTTTAAAAGGGATAATGGCAAATTTATTTATGTCATCTTTGACCTTACCATGTCATAAATGGTTTGATTACATCTCCACGGACTTTCCACTTGCAGTGGTGTTCCGGGAGGTGCAAGTTTATGAAACCCCTTTCACAACTCATCAGACATTCGCTAAACATGTAACTCAAATATTCCTTTGTGCAATCAAATTGCAGAAACATAATTTTCTTGTTACAATAACTTCTACTTCATTTTTGAGAACCTTTCGAATGATTTCAAAAGATCCAGACTTACGTCTCATCAAGTAAATATACATATATCTACTTGAGTCATTTCTGAAGATAAATAAATCTACCACTAACAACACTTATCGGACTACACACATCAAATGTATGATCACTAATAAGTTTGTTGTTCGTTCCTTATGGCCTATGAACGGTATTTTAGTCACTTCACTTTTCGGAGGAAAGTTGCAAGTGTCAGATGATTCAAAATCAAAAAGACTTCAAAATCCATCATAATGGAATTTTCCATGCGGGTTTCTCCAATGTGACCAAATGTAGTGCCACACTTGTGTGGTATTCTTTTAGTCTTGCGACATTTAGCGTCAGTGTTATGGATGTATCATATTACCCTCAATATTCATAACATACGTCCCATCGATGATGGAAGTATGGCCCTTATGTTATTCATAATACTTAACAACAATTGTTGTTTTTATGAACAACTCTTTTGCAACAAACATTGTGCAATGGGCTAGAGTGTATGAAACTCTAAAATGAATTATGAAAGTAAACCCAGAGGTATTGTATTATTATCAATATTCATAACATACATCTCATTCATAATGAAAGTATGGCCCTTGTGTTATTCATAACATCGAACATAAAAAGTTCTCTTATGAACAACCTTCTTGCAAGATACCTTATGCAATGGGATAGAGTTTGTAAAACTCTAAATGAATTATGAAAATAAATACAGACGGCAATACACGATGGAAGGTATAGTAACATTTACTATGTTCCCTGTGTATACCTTAACCTCATTTCTAGCTAGTCTTTCAGGCCATAGTAGTTTTTACATCGAGTTGCAACAGAATGCAATCGAGCGGGCATTTTTGTGATGAACTCACAATACCCAAGAATTAGTGATTAACATGTTTAACCATAATTCGCAAGAACTATATCTTTGACCAGCCTTCTATACATCAAAAACTTGTATGACATTCATACATGAGCTGGATATTCCAGTCTTCTTTCCTTTTGCCTTTATACTTCTAGCAGTTTAACTTTTAGTATTTCTCCTACTCTCAGAAGAAGCACCCAACTTAAGAGTGGCATTAGCCCCGGACTTCCTAGGCGTGTAAGTCATACTAACACCCTTTGGACACTTCCTTTCTCTTTAAGTTGTTGTTTTATTCACCTTTCATTATATGACAGGCGTTCTTCTGGATCCCTTTCCCAACAGTCAAATGCATAGTAAACACTTTTACTAATACTTGCAAACAAACATTGCTTTGTTTGTATCTGAAAATAATTTTCAGTTCCATGAATATCATATAACTATCCCAACTTTCGAAGTTTGGGTTTCATGGAAGCAAACATATTCCACTTGACCGTAACAGAATTCTAGCTTTTGGATCGAAGGACGAGAGTCACATGATCCATAGCATTAGCGGGAGGATACAGAAAGCATGCGATAGGACAAAGTCCTTCTCGGCACTTTTGAGGACAATCCTCATATTACGTTACCAATCGTAAAGTTTTAACCAAATATTTAACAGCTATTCAATTTTAATAGGGAAGGTGGAAATGCGAGCCATTATTCTACAACTATTATGCAAGAAACACTTAGACAGTGTTCATAATTAATTGCACTGAGAATTAAACATGTTAATTCAACAGTGCGCTCCCACTCAAATCAATATCTCTCATAATTGATTTAGAGTGATTCAAGATCCATATTTCTATTCGATGCCATTGACGGGTTCATCACTGATGACACGAATTTCAATCGGTAGGCCAACTTGCCGATCACATCTCTATGTGATTCTTGTTCATCTTTCGATGGGCGTGTTCCGAGCTCAGGACTCTCCTGCCTGAACGTCAAAGACAACCAAGTGATCTTGCTGCGAGGTCTGACCTCACCCGCCTCATTCCTCTCGATTCGTTCGTGCTCATGTGTACATGGCGCACCCCGAAAAGATACGAATTTCAGACGGTGCTACACTTGGGTGAACACTAACTACTTTGATATTTTAAGTGAGAGATCACCCTAATAAAAAGCGACTACCGCGCAATCAAAAAGGGTGCATCATAAGGGATAAACATCTCAGGCAATTCATAATAGCATGATATGGTATAGCCCTTTCTGACGGAGAAGTATTTCATTTCTTCGTCTTCGGCATTCGCGTCGGTGTTCACCTTCGCGAAGATTGCCACCACCTTGTCGATGCACCAGATAATATTGCTATCTCTATAGCTAACAAAATAATGCATTACAACAAGGTTGACACGCAGGTCATTAAAGTGCAATCATATGGCTCCAGCCATCATGCCGAATCATGACACGCAGGTCATGTTAATCAAATTACATCATATAGTCATCTCATACATAATCGAATTAGTATGAGCACTGCTATACCACATCACATGCACATCCTGCAAAACCAAGTTAGACGCCTCTAATCGGTTTATGCAAAATTTATTTTACGTGGCTTCTAAGGTTTTGACTTAAACTGCAGCTACCAACATTTTATCATCAAGTATGATTATTTAGGTTGCTAGATTAACATCTCGGGGTGTATGAAACACGAGATAATTAAATCTCGAGCCCCATACTAAACTTCGTCATACGCATGACCCCCGTGCAGATCATATCTGCAATGCCCTTTCATCTGCGAATTTCATCTTTCTTTTGACTACGTCAGAACCCAAAGAACTAATAGCACTTCCATGATCAATCAGGATCACGGATTGCCAGAACTTTGTCAAATTCCACCATGCTGTCTCGAGATTGAGCAAACGCAAATTCTAGGGAAGTAACAAGAACGTCGGGTAACAGATTTCATCTGTCACCCGCATAAATAATTTTTAGCAATAGATCTCATCTACTACCTAATTATATTATGCAATACCCATACATCTCTATGTATTCTAGATCGCAACCTGCATCTACGCATAGCACGGCTCATGATGCCACTGTAGGGTAACGCAGCGGAAAACAAAAATTTTCCGACCTACGCACCAGCCCAGGACCACAATGGAGACTGCATACATGGTTTGATCTTTTTCGTTACCGACTCGTAGCGCAGCGGGAAGTAGAGTCGATGACGATCGGCGGTGCAGATCCCCGCAGCTAGGATTTACAACCTCCCAACCGCGAGGATGTATACCCTCATCTGCTCCTCAGACAGCCCACCGGGAGGCAGTCGAATAGCCCCCCGGACGGTGTCGCGGACAGCCCTTCGGGAGGACCTTCGAAACTCGAACGGTCACTCGGACAGCCCTTCGGGAGGACCTTCGAAACTCGGACGGTCACATGGACAGCCCTTCGGGAGGCACTCACGAACTAAGACCGAAACTACGATCTCTCTACAGAGTTGCACACATACGGTGTCATCTATCCGGCAGGGCTTCGCCGTCCAGAACTAGTTCCTGCCGGAACCCAGACAGCCTTACGGCTCTACGAAACTCTTTTCGTGGGAGGGAGAGAAGAAGCCAGATAATGCATGGCATGTGTATGAGAGCAAGGGATGAGTGTGGAGGGCTGCCCCTCCATCTCTATTTATAGGAAATCCCAAGGGGGTAGGGTAGTTTCACAAAAAACCCAAAATGCACATGAATGAAGTCCTTCCACAAGGACCTAGGAGTGAAACCAATCAACAAGAGGGTCCCCAAGGGGGGATACCCCATGTGGCCGGCCACACCCCCATGAGGGGCCCAAAAAATGGCTCCTATCCATCCATGTCATCCCCAAGATCTTTTGGAGCAAAGCCCCAAAAGGTGGCTTTCCATAAAGTAACCATAAAGCTAATTTTCACTATTCACGACGACATTTTTCAGCGTCTGATCGAACTGAAAATATTTATGTGGGCTAAGAACATTTCCAGTACCCACTAAAATGATTTTCAACGCGTTCCGAAACAATTCCGGTTTTAGTGATTTTCATCTGCGAAACGCATCTGAAGTGGCTCCGGCAGCTCTGGAACATTTCCGGTTTTTATCTCAGAAAATTCCAAAAAGCTTCCAGAATGATTCTGGCATCCTCCAAGAATTATCAGGCATGTGCCGAAACCAATTTGACTTAATGGTGTATCCCGAAACAACTTTTTGGTATCATCGAAACTTATCCGATGACCTCTCTCTACGGTACGATTCCGCTGTCCGAAACTTTTCGGTGTCCGAAACTTTTTCGGTGATTTTCTCTCAGACTCCCTGTCTAGTATTCAGCAGATAGATGACCCTTAAGCGTGTGACCCTATAGGTTCGGTGAAGTATAGACATGACCCAGAACCCCTTCCGATCAATGATCAACATCGGAGCCGTGGACACCCATATTGACCCCTATACCCACACGAATAAATATTCGAGTGAACCTCCAGTTGTCGTGTGCTATTCCTGTTGCTTCACGATATGTTACAAATGCCAGAGGTGAGACATGTTGGCATTCCCGTGGATCAACAACTTGTCCACTATGCTAGTTACCTCGTTACCGGTTTTGTTCTCTTTTCTCGTTTCGTGTTCCGGCATCCCCGTGATCAAATCACAAAGTGTCTGGCCAGACGATGATGGACACCGTAACACCGAGAGGGACCGAGTATATCTCTCCATCGTCGGAGGAGCAAATCCCAATCTCGAGCTATCAAGTTACTTAACATACTTTCCCATGAACCCGTAAGCCGCCGTAATAGTCATCCAGTTACGGATGACGTTTAACAAACCCCAAAGTTCATGAAGCAAGCATGAAGAAACTCGATACTCTCATGGTCTAAGGAATTATGCAAACATTAACTATCTCTGTGTTATAAACCATTAACTTGTGACGAATGAATCTCTTAGCATAACATCAATCCGGGTCGATTCAACACAAATGTTCTCTTAACATTGTGCCCTCAAAATTGCTGGCATAGACATGCCCATGACCAGGAAAACAGAACCATCATGCAACACTTGAGCTAGTCTTAGAGGCCAGACTAGGAATACTTCTTACCGTTTATTATTCCACATGTGCATATGAGTCTTCCTCCGAGCCTCGTGGATATTGCAGACTCGAGAATCATTGCAGTTATAGCATGGAACATAAACATAATTATAAACTCGGAGATAAATAATATCATTTATTATTGCCTCTAGGGCATATCTCCTACAAGGCAGCTAGTGAAAGTAGAACTCGAATAGTGGTCAGTCGAGCCACAGGTGAGTAAGTATCAAAGAAGTCTTCACCTTCCTTTTGGGTATAACCCTTAGCCACGAGTCAGGCCTTGTACTTTTCAATAGTACCATCAGGCCTAAGCTTCTTCTTGAATACCCATGTGCATCCTATAGGTTTGCACCCATAAGGACGATCAGTTATCTTCCAAGTTTCATTCGCCAAGATGGAATCCATCTCGCTACGAACCACTTCCTTCCAGTAGTCAGCATCTTCAGATGCATAGGCCTCTGAAATAGAACTAGGAGTATCATCTATGAGATACACAAGAAAATCATCACCAAAGGACTTTGCAGTCCTCTGTCTCTTGCTTCTAGTAGGAACTTCATTGTTCTCCTCCACAGGACTTTCAAAGTGTTCCATCGAAATGGCAGGTTCGGTAATTGTAATTGGTTCCTGATTTGATAAACTAGGCATCTCCTGATTAGATGAGGTAGTCATATCCTTCATGGGAAAGATATCTTCAAAGAAAGTCGTATCATTCGACTCTATGATCGTACCGACATGCATGTGAGGTACCTCAGATTTTACAACCAAGAATCTATAACTAATGCTATGAAAAGCATATCTCAGGAAAACACAATCCACGGTCTTTGGTCCAAGCTTGCGCTTCTTTGGAATTGGCACATTGACTTTCGCCAAACAACCCCAGGTTCGTAGATAAGAGAGTTTTAATCTTTTCTTCTCCCATTCCTCGAATGGAGTTATCTCTTTATTCTTTGTGCAACTCGGTTTAGGACATGACATGCAGTCAATATCGCCTCCCCCCACCATGCCTTGGAGAGACCCGATGTGTCTAACATGGCGTTAACCAAATCTGTTAGAGTACGGTTCTTTCTTTCGGCCACCCCAGTTGACTGAGGTGAATAGGGAGGCGTCCTCTCATGGATTATACCATGTTCCGCACAAAAAGCATCAAATTCATTGGAAAAATACTCTCCACCACGGTCGGACCTAAGCCTCTTGATTTTCCGATCAAGTTGGTTTTCCACTTCAACTTTATAGATCTTGAAAAAGTTCAAAGCCTCATCTTTAGATTTCAGAAGATACACACGGCAGTATCTAGTGGAGTCGTCAATTAACGTCATGAAATATTTCTTTCCACCTTTTGTCAAAACACCATTCATTTCACATAGATCTGAATGTATGAGTTCTAGTGGTGCAAGATTTCTCGTTTCCGCAGTCACATGAGACTTACGAGGTTGCTTAGCTTGCACACACACTTGACACTTGGATCCCTTGACAGTGGTGAAACTAGGGATTAAGTTCAACTTTGCTAGTCGCGACATGCAACCAAAGTTAACATGACAAAGACGTGAATGCCACACATTTGATTCACTATTGTTGCAAATATGATTAACAACTTTATGGCAAACTTCTGATAAGGATAAACGAAACAGGCCTCCTGACTCATAGCCTTTACCAACAAAGGTTCCATACTTGGATATTACAAATTTATTCGACTCAAAGACAAGCTTGTAGCCATCTCTACACAGAAGAGATCCGCTAACAAGATTTTTATTGACGGAGGGGACATAATGCACGTTCTTCAGCCGCACGATCTTCCCCGAAGTAAACTTCAGATCGACCGTGCCAACACCACGAATAGAAGCACTTGAACCGTTGCCCATCAGCACGGTTGAAGTCCCTGCGGTCCAGCATCCTTCATGTCAGTGTCTCCAATGACAACATTAGCGGTCTTGCCGCCTTTCCCAGGATGACGCTTGTCATAGCGATTAGGGCAAATAGGAGCCCAATGATCAGGATCCCCACACACATGACAAACACGTTTCTTCTTGTCATTCTTCTTCTTGAAGTTCGTGTGTTGCACAGCCTTGTTCTTCCCATCAAACTTTGCTTTACCATCAAACTTGCCCTTGTTCTTGAACTTGTGGGGCTGGAAGTTCTTCTTCTGTACCAGATTGGTACTAGATCCTCCCTCAATACCTCGAGCACGTGTGTCCTTTGCTCTCGCCTTTTCTTCCACATCAAGAGTGCCAATGAGATCCGGGACGGAAAACTCCTGTCTCTTATATTTCAGTAAGGTAGTAAAGTTCCTCCACGAAGGAGGAAGCTTAGTGATGATACCTCCGGCAACAAACTTGTCCGGTAGCATACAACTGAAGTGCTCAAGTTCTCTAGCAAATGACTGTATCTCATGAGCTTGCTCAACCACGAAGCGCTCTTCAGTCATCCTATAATCATAGAATTGCTCCATGATGTACAGCTCAGTGCCAGCATCCGAGACCCCAAACTTGGCCTCGAGTGCATCCCACATATCTTTTCCATTATCAATTGACGCATAAGCATCAACTATGTTCTCACCAAGAACACTCAAGAGAGCAGCCTTAAACGGAGTATCCATTTTCTGAAAAGCTTGTGCCTGTTGAGCATCAAGCTCTCCTTCAGGTTTGCCAAGAGTGGCGTCATAGCAACTCATGGTTTGAAACCATAAGACTGCTCTCACGCGCCACCTCTTATAGTGGATACCCTCAAACATAGGAGGTCTCATGGAAGCAGCAAAACCACTCGGGGTAAATTGCCTATAATAAGGTTTTTGGATTGTTGGAAATATGAGCAATTTACCAAATGATTTTATTGACAGAAATACTAGATAAAGCATGACTAATATAGTAGAGATAAAACAAGTCATGCAATTCGACAGAGAGAAGGTAAATAGCATCTGTATATATGAACTAGAACTGAACACATCTAGAACAGACACTAGAGCAAGAAGTTGTGACAGAACCTCTAACAGAAAGAGTATGAGAACGTACGGAACGGGAGCAGATGCACCGGTCTTGGGGTCGGTGTCCTCGCCAGCCATGTCGTCGAGGAGGTTGTCAACGTCGGGGAAGAAGTCGTCGGAGTCCGGCGCGTCCGTGACGAAGAAGTCAGTAGTCGCGCGAAGCGCTCCCCAAAAACCTTATCACCCTTCTTCCGTACAGGACTCAAAAGGTGCGGTTTCGGAGGCCTAAGAGAACGAGGGAGACGCAAAAACGTTTCAGCTTCCGCGTGGCTCGGCTCATTCCCGCAACGCGCGGCGAGGCGGGCGGCGGAGGAGGAACGCGCGTGGATGTCCCTCTTGTTCTCATCCTCATACATGTGGAGAAAGAGCCTCCCTTATAAAGAGATCCAACTCCCTCTAAACTAGCAGTGTGGGACTAAACTTTAGTTGGGCCTCTAGTATTTATTAGAAACTTCTGAAACTGCTATTAGACTAGGCTTAAAATAGACAAAATTCCAGCACCAGCTGGGCTGGGCATTGATTTTCATGCAAGTGCATAGCCGAAGAGGGTTTATCCATTGATTGATCGTTCTTGCAGGGAGCGGCTGTGTCTCGCCCGCAGCTAGACACGAGCTCGTCTGCCCTGTTAGCTTCATATAGGTGAAAAATATCATTTTCTTTTTTTATTTGTTTGTTTTTTGATATTTTTTGTTTTCTTCATCTTTTTAAAGATGTTATAAATACATGTCTTCTAAAACTTAAATTTACATAAAAAATAAAACACATCCAATTTGAAAAATATTAATGTAGTGTAAACATTGTTAGCATGATTTGCAAAAATATAGACATCATTACAAAATTTTGACATTTCACAAAAGTTGGCGCATTCAAAAAGCATGTTATATAAAAGTATATAATATAATATAAATAAGTATTCCTGTGGTTAAAAATTGTTCTGTACCAATAAAAAAATGTAAGGTACATTAAAAAAATGTTCGGACGTTTCAAAAATATGCTGTGACGTTTTCAAATAATATTTATGCAATGTACAAATAATGTATATACGATGTACGAAAATGTTCGTCTATTTTTAAAAAATGTTTCATATCATTAAAAACAATGTTTCCACGTGTTATTGGAAAAAGCTCAACATGGATTAGAAAATAATTTCAAAACATGTATATGGCAAAAAATTAATCATGTATCTAAAAACTGTTAAATGTTTATAAAAATTATGTTTTAGATGTATACAAAAAAATATAGAGAGTGTGTAAAAAAATATACATCAAAGATTGCAAAAACGTTAATCATGTAGTTATGAAATGTTAAATGTGTATTAAAATAATGTTGTAAATGTATACGGGAAATGTACAACGTTTATGCAAAAAGTAGACATGTGTTTTCAAAGGAAAAAGGGAATAAAACTTCAAATTAAACCATGAAAAAAGACATAGAAAACCCAAAAAATGAAAAAGAAACAACCTGCAAGAAAAACAAGGAAAATCAAAAGACTGCAAGAAAAACCAATGAAAACCAACACAAAGACCACACAGAATAAAAGGAGTAAAAATAGCGCCTAAAACCCATTTCCGATGGAACTCGAATTGGGCCGCCCATAGCACGCTAGCCTATTGCGAGATGGTACTCCTTTGTGGACATCGGTACATAGACTCCGCGGGTCATTTCAATGTTGGGTGATTCCTATTTGCTGCTCAGAACAAGAGTTTCGCCGATGTTATATCTCGCTACCAAAGGGAAACCGTATTTGACACTCTCTGCGTCAAAGGGTTGGGCAACCGCACAGGGGTGCCACAAATTGGGCCGGTCCATCAACCACTGTTTGCATTGCTTGGCAGTTCCGATTTTGCGAAACTCCTAGAAGGTTTCTAGCCGGTTTTGGGAACCGTCTAGAAGATTCATCATACAGTTTTCTCTGTTTGTTTCTGTTTCCTTTCCTTTTCTCATTTTCTTCAGTTTCTGTTTCTTTTCTTTCTTTCTTCTTTCTTTTTCTTTTTATCTTTTCCATAAAATGTGGGCATTTAGAAAAGTTGTTCCAGATCCATAATTTTTTTCGAAATTAGGAAAATGTTCTCATTTTAAAACAATTTGTTCATAAATACGAAAAAATGTTACCAAATTTCAAAAAATGTTTTTTTCCCGAAATTAGTTCACAAATAGAAAAAACTGAATTTCAAGATATGTTACCATTTGGAAAATTTGTTCACAAATCAAAAAATGTTCACGAATTTCAAAATGTGTTCAAATCTTATAAAAGATTGTTAGTGTTTAAAAAAATGTTCTCACTTTTAAAAAATTGTTCACCCGTGCAAAAATGTAGTTTATTAACAAAATGTTTCTTGCATTTCAATAAATATTCATGTTTTCTTCAGGTGTTCAAAAAAAGTTCAGAGTTTAAAATTCGTTCCAATTTTAGAAATATTCGCAATTAGAAAATTCGTTCAAGTTCTCAAAACGTTTAGAGCTAAAAGAAAAGGTATTTTAAAAATTTATTCGGAATGTTAAATTTTCTAACATTTTCATAATTTTTTAGAATTCCAAAATGTGTTCTAATTTTTCAAAGATTGTAAGTGTTTCCAATAAAAAAAAATCTCATTTTTAAGAAATTGTTCATAGATCAGAAGATATTCACATATTTAGAAGATGGAACGTGTATTAAAAAATGTTCATAGATTTCAAAATATGTTCCTATTTTATAATATTATTTTGAATTCTCCGAAAAATTGTTCAGTCATTAAAAAAATGTTCTCACTTTTTCCACATTTACACATAAAGAAAGTACACTTACGTTCACTATGCTCAATAATTCGGTTCTGGTTCTGGTTCGCTACCAATACTCCACTCCGGTTTAGTTCTTTAAGATGTTCGCCGCTTTATAGATGTCAGTAGTTTTTTTTTGAGAGGATACAGACGGCAGTACTAGCTTAGTGGTATGACCATGAGCACGGGAGCGCAAGCAGTAGATCACATGTTCGAAACGTCAAATCGTTCCGGCCCCTCTTTTTTTTTGCTATCGTTTTCGTGAGCGGCATAGCTCGATGATACGGCGCAGTCGGACTGTCACCTATGCGTGGCACTGCCAATTTGACGCAAAGACCGCCAAATAGGGGCTTCCTCTGCCATAGGTCTCGCTAAAGGTTTTACCACCATGCTGTAGCTACTGGGCCGACCCGATTTCATCTTTTTTTCCTTCGCTGGGTTTTGTTTCTTGTTCGTTTTTTTTATTGCTTTTTGTCTTTTAATGTTTCTTTGCTTTTTTGTTTTTCTATTTTCTATGTTTTCATCATTTTTCTTCGTTTCGTTCAATGGTTTTCACCAGTTTTCCAGCTTTCTTCATTTCTATATATTTATTTCTTGGTTTTTTTGCTTTTTTATTACTTTTCTTTCTATATTTCTTTTTTTCATGCCAACCTTTTCCCATATACAGTGTACAATATTGGTATATATCAAGTATATTTTTCTAATACACATTTAACATTATTAAAATATATTTAATTTTTTTAGTACATGGTCAGCATTTTTTTATACACATTTTAAGAATTTTTCAAATGATTAACATTTTTCAAATGCAAGATTAACATTTTTTGAATGCATAGTCAACATGTTTTCTATACGCATTTGAGCATTTTTCAAATGCTCGATTAATACTTTTCAAATATGAGATTAATGTTTTTGAATACATGGTCAACATTTCTCGGTACACAATCAACATTTTTAAATTCTTGATGAACATTTTGTCAAATCCAAGATTAAATGCTTATCGAATACATGTTCAACATTTTTTCTACGCATAATAAATATTTTTCAAATGGTTCACTAATATTTTTAAAATACATGTTTTGTGTTTTTTCAAATGTTTGATTAAAAAAATTAAATACATGATCAACATATTCATAAACATTTTACATTTTTTAGTATACATGAGAAACATTTTCGCTAGGCATATTTCTCATTTTCTAAACGCTTGGTTAACACTTTTTTCAAAATATTTTATGTAAAGCTCTTTTTATAATTTATGTTATTTTGAATATTTGGAAATACAAACAGAAGTTAAAAAGAAAAATGAGACTGTGGCCTCCAGCGCGCCTGTGCTGGTGCATGTCGCGCTTCCCTTGAGGCGCGGGATCCCTTTGTCTAGTTGTCAGAGAGACATAGGGGCGCCCAATGGATCGGCACATTTTGCCAATTTTCTATTCCCGCTTTTTTGTCTGTTTTTCCTGTCCCGGCTGGTATCGTTCTTAGGGCTTTCTTTCTGGATTTCCTGCACATTTTCTCCCTTTCCTTTTTGTTTATTTTATTACAATTTTTTTATTTTGTGTGTATACAAGACACTTCTTAAATACACGACAAACATTTTCTTATACATGGTGCATATTTTTTTCACTACATGATAAACTTTTCGATAAGTGTCTACACATTCTTAAAAAAATGTTCATGCAAATGAGAAAAGTGTTTATGTACTACGAAAATATTCATGTTTTTCGAAAACATGTTCATCTAATTAAATAAAGTACTCATATAATTAGAAAATGATCATATTCATGTAACTAAAAAGTGTCCCCATAATTTTATGAGTATTCTTGTATATTTTGATATGTTCATGTTTTTTAAAATATTAATTTAAAAATAAATTAATTTAGTTTACAAAATGTTCATATCTTTATTGAGAAAAGAAAGAAAGTGGCTGAAAATTTTGCTGGAAAAATTGGAGCAAAGGTGCGCCCAATAATAAAGACGCTGACTAGGCAGGCCCATGAAGACATGACCTTGTGCATTTGGTCGAAAGACTGCAGCATGGAGCAACCAATAGGAAGCCTCACCCTCATGAACCTAGCCTACCAGTGAGCGTGGCCCGATTCACGTGTCAGTACTTAACCTTGCAGTGATATAGCATGTTCACCAAGATTCAGTCCTTGGCAAAGAAAGGGAGATGATGAACAAATCACTTGAAAATTATTGTATCATATTATCATATGAATTCTTGTCAAAACATGATCTTGAGAAAAACTAAAGGGTTACCATTTTTCATTGAAGAACGAAATCACATGGCAAGGTTCATGTCTAGAAGATATAAGAAAAATGTCATCCTCCCGACATCTAACACCCTCAAGATCAAGTTGACATACAACATTCCAAGGACAACCACCAAATAGGCGCAACTACTACCAGCGTATGATTTCTTTTCCTTTTTGTTTGGAAAACCATGTGGATTCTTGGTGCCAACTTTTCTACAAAGGAGGCGGACGTGCTGCCAATGCAAATAAAGTTGTCGTCGTTCCATCCCCTCTGTGTCATCGTACTCTGGGACCTCAGCGGGGTGCGTGCAGATTTGTGTGCTCGGGATCTATTGGAGCTTTGGTCTCTCTGGGCATGGCAATCGCGGTGGAGAAGGTGGCCATGCTAGGGAAATTTTGTCTCCTAGCTTCGTCCTCATGGCGGCAGGGCGTGCTTTGTCCTCGCCGTGAAGGCTAGGAATCCAGTTCAGGAGTTGGAGCGGCACCAGATCTCCCTCGTTGGGAGGTCATGTCTCGTCCCCGACGGTTCTTTGTCTTGTTGCATCTCCGGTGTGCTTGTCCTGCTGGACCGAGGTTGACGACTTCCCAGCCATGAAGAACCCATCTGCAGTATACAAGGTCTTGACGACTCCACGTGGGAGTGGCGGTGGCGTGGCGGTGCGCCTTCATCCCACATCGAAGTTTGTGGTGGGTCGGAGCCCCAAGGACCTGGTTGTAATTTCCATTTTATCTAGGGTGCATGTACCATTGGTGTTGTTTAATATATGACCTGGGGTCTTTCCCGTGCCAAAAAATGTTGTTACTCCTTTTTTCTTTCTTTTTCCAGCAATCTCTACTTCTAAAGAGGGTGTTGATAGTCTCGTCTAACTCCCACCAGCACTATATTATGCCCGCAAGCGTCTTACAGCCAGCCAATTTGACGCGTGAATTAACTCAATTAAATCGACACGAATGATATTGATTTGGTATTGTGAATGCTGAGACAATGAAAACTCTGAGCGCCTAAGCAAGCTCTGAGCGCCTCCCCCTGAGCGCCGGCGGCCACTCCGGCCCCGGCGGCCACCAGATCTCGTCGGTCTCCGCTCCGGGGCCGACGCCCACCACCGGCGCCTCCGTATGGCGTCCAAAGTCTCGCTCTCCGCCGGCTCCTCTTCCTCCCCGAGTCCGTCGCCCATACCCCCGCCACCACCAAGACCGCAGATCCGCTCCCTCGTCGTCGTCCCCGGCCCGGATGTGCTGGGCACGCGCTTCGGGCCTATTGGCCAGGCCGCGGGCGCCGGCCCCCCCGTCCCCCTATGGCGGCAAGGCTGGAGTGGCAGACCAAGACCGGCCGGCGGCCACGGAGCCCCACGCACCGGCCTGCCTCCCCTCCGGCGCAAAGGCGCCGCCAAGGCTTCACCTTGCCCACATCAAGGCCACCCAGATCGAACATCCCAACGGAGCTCCACGGCTGCTGCTACAACTGTGGAGATGAGGGGCACATCTCCGTGGAGTGATGGAATCCGACCAAGTGCGTCAGATGTGGAGGGGAGGGGCACATCGCGAGGGACTGCCAGTCCCCTCCCCGGCGTCCTTCGCCTGTGGGCGGCCGCCCGCCTTCCGGCCAGGCTGCCCCGCGGGCTTCCCCCCCTGGTCAGACACAGGTGCAGTCAAGCTCGCCGGCGCAGGCTCCGCGCCAGGCCCCCCTCCCCGCGCCGCCATGCTGCTCCCCCCGCCGCCGCTAGGCCCACCTCCACCAGGCGCAGTCCGCTTCCCACGCTCTTGGAGCGAGGTGGCGCAGTCGTCTTCCGTTGCGAGCGTGGGAGGGCCGGAGTTTGCAGTCCCGTTCGACCGTACCGTGGTGGACTAGGCGGCCGTCGCGCCGCCCGTGGAGCAGGTGGAGTGCTGCTATCTGGAGGATTCGGAAGAGTTGCGACGCATGGAGGCGGAGCTCTCCCGCGCGGTCGTGGTTGATAGACCTTGGATCGGAGTAGGCTAGTAGATCCGATGAACCTACCTTCTCCAGCAGTGGATGAACTCGAGCCGGAGGCCATCGTGGTGCTGGGGCGCACGGCGATGGCGGAGAGTGGGCGAGGTGGTGGAGCTTCCCGTGAGCACCGCGCTAACCCTAGATCGGTAGGGATTGTAGGTGGGGATTGTGGCAACGATTAACCTCGTGAGTCGTGCCCCGGCCCCCACCTCTGTTTATATAGCGCGGGTCACAGGGGCCCACCAACCATGGTTTGGTTGGGCACCCCCGATCAGGGCGCGAGTCAGGGGCCCGTTCGACCCGTTGGGTTCGAACGGGAGAGAGATCAACCTAACATTCTCCCCCTTGATCTCAACTTTACTTTTAACTTTATACTTTCTAGTTTATCTATTTCATCACATATTGGTACATAGAGCATGTTTCATCGTCACGGCTTAATTGCCGTTAGAATCATACAGCTACAACATACGTTATGTTCAGAAACAAATTCTGTTCCTTTTGGGCCTATCCAGGAATCATAAGGCTTTCCCTTAAACCCATGCCGGCTAAGTGTTCCTTGAACACATTGGGTGGTAAGCCTTTCGTTAGCGGATCTGCAAGCATATCCTTTGTCCTTATATGCTCGAGACTTATAGTTTGATCCTGGATTTTATCTTTCACAACATAATACCTTATCTCTATTGTTTTGGCAGCATTACTCGACTTGTTGTTGTGAGCATAGAATACTGCGGGCTGATTATCACAGTACATCTTTAGTGGTTTGTGAATGCAATCTACCACTTTCAAGTCGGGTACAAATTTCTTTAGCCATATCGCCTGTCCCGTGGCTTCGAAGCATGCTATGAATTCTGCATACATCGTGGATGATGCAACTATCGACTGTTTGGAGCTTTTCCACGAAATAGCTCCCCCAGCGAGGGTGAATATGTATCCTGACGTGGATTTTCTATCATCTCTGTCCCCCGCAAAATCTGCGTCTGAATACCCTTTTATCTCTAGGGAATCACTTCTCCTGTATATTAGCATGTAGTCCTTCGTGCCTTGCGCATAACGCAATGCTTTCTTTACCATCTTCCAGTGCTCTAGGCCTGGATTCTCTTGATATCTACCGAGTACCCCGGTGATAAAAGCTAAGTCAGGGCGAGTGCACACTTGTGCATACTGTAAGCTGCCAACTGCCGAAGCATATGGTACTGCTTTCATTTGATCGATCTCATACTGGTTCTTGGGACATTGGAATTTCCCAAAACCATCGCCCTTGACTATTGGAGCAGGTGTGGCTTTACTCGCATGCATATTATACTTTTTAAGAATCTTTTCTAAATATGCTTTCTGAGATAGTCCTAAGACTCCATTGTTCCTATCTCGGTGAATTTCTATGCCCAAAACATATGATGCTTCACCAAGATCTGTTATGTCAAAATTTGAGGATAAGTATTTCTTTGTTTCTTGTAGTAGACTAACATCACTACTAGCAAGCAGGATATCATCCACATACAAGATTAGGAAAATATATTTCCCATTTTAAACATTGCATAAATGCAATTATCCTCAATATTTTCTTTAAATCCAAAACTTTTAATCGTTTGATTAAACTTTAGATACCACTGCCGAGAGGCTTGTCTTAATCCATAAATGGATTTCTTCAGGCGGCATCCCATATTTTCCTTGCCTTCCATGATAAAACCCTTGGGTTGTTTCATGTAGACCTTTTCTTTTAAATCACCATTCAGAAATGCCGTCTTAACATCCATTTGATGTAACTCTAAATCAAAATGAGCAACTAATGCCATTATGATTCTGAAGGAATCCTTACATGAGACTGGAGAAAATGTCTCATTGTAATCTATCCCTTCTCTTTGTGTAAATCCTTTTGCCACGAGTCGTGCTTTATACTTTTCTATATTCCCTTTAGAGTCATACTTAATTTTGTAGACCCATTTACAACCTACTGTTTTGGCTCCTTTGGGAATTTCCTCTAAGTCCCAAACATCTTTGGAACTCATCGATTTCATCTCGTCTTCTATTGCCTTCATCCACTTCGATGAATGAGGGCTTCTCATGGCTTCTTCATATGAGGTGGGATCTTTTTCCATATGTACCGTTTCTGTGTTATAAACTTTAAAGTCAGTAGAAATAGCTGACTTTCTTGGTCTTGTAGACCTTCTAAGGGCCTCAGTTTCTGGCACATTTTGTGCCTCAACTTCTGGCACTTCTTCTAAATTTTGCTGTTGCACCTCCCTTTCATGCTCAACAACGGGTTCAGTCGGCTCCTGACGGACAGGTTCCGGGTCTTCCCCCATAGCTGTCATGGGTGGAGTTGCAACTAGTAGTGAGAAAAATGGCTCCTGAATCATCGGATTAGGTGCATGCACCCTCTTCTCCTCAAGATCAATTTTCCGAGCTACCAAGCTCCCCCTCATCATTTCGTCCTCTAAGAAGACTGCATGTCTCGTTTCTACAAACTTTGTATATCTGTCAGGGCAGCAGAAACGAAAACCTTTTGATCTGTCTGGATAGCCAATGAAGTGGCAACTTACTGTTTTGGGATCTAACTTTGCAATGTTTGGATTAAACATTTTGGTCTCAGCTGGGCACCCCCACACCCTGAAGTGTTGTAGGGAGGGCATCCTTCCTGTCCATAGCTCGTACGGTGTTTTGGGCACCGACTTGCTTGGTACTCTATTGAGAATGTGAATGGCGGTTTTGAGCGCCTCCATCCATAATCCCAATGGCAAGTTGGAATAACTCATCATGCTGCGCACCATATCCATAAGGGTGCGGTTGCGCCTTTCAGCTACTCCATTTTGCTGAGGTTCTCCCGGCATTGAATACTGGGCTACTATGCCAGTCTCCTGCAAGAACTTCGCAAAAGGTCGAGGGACTTGGCCATATGGAGTGTGTCGACCGTAGTACTCTCCCCCACGGTCGGACCTCACTATCTTTATTCTTTTATCGTGCTGATTTTCAACTTCAGCTTTGAATATTTTAAATTTATCCAACGCTTCCGATCTTTCTTTGATTGGATAAATATAACCATAGCGAGAGTAATCATCTGTGATGTTATGAACGAGTCATATCCATCCACACTTTTCACCGGAAATGGTCCACAAATATCAGTGTGAATGATTTCTAGTGTGCCTGTGCTATGGATTGCACCTTTTTGATTTGTTTTACGTACTTTCCTTTCACGCAATCTATGCATTGTTCTAAGTCTGAAAATTCTAACGGAGGAAGAATTTCACTTTTGACTAATCTTTCTATTCTCCCCTTCGAAATATGGCCCAAGCGGCAGTGCCATAATTTCGATGAGTCAAATGTTCTTTTTCTTTTCTTTTGTTCTTTATTCGACGCGGAAACATGTTCTTTCACATTGCAAACGGAATAAACATTTTCACGAAGTGATAACAAATAAAGCTCATCATGTAGTAAAGCATCACCCACATAAGCATTATTTAACCAAATGGCACACTTGCCATGTCCAAAATAACATTCATAATTATCTTTGTCCAAACAAGAAAAACTTATTAAGTTTCTATGACATGATGGAACAAATAAAACATCTCTAAGTAGAAGATTGAATCCATCAGCTAACTCCAAAGAGATATCACCGACAACTTCAACTTCTGCTTAAACTCCGTCCGCCACTTTAATGCGTCTTTCGCTTCTTAGCGTAGTCCGCATCGAATGGAATCCTTGTAAAGAATTTGCAACATGAACAGTTGCTCCTGAGTCAATCCACCAAGTGGATTTTGAAAACTGTGCATACAGGGATTCATTTACAAATGAAACTATATTGTTACCTCTTTTTGCCATGATCGACTTTAGCCAAGCAGGATAGTCTTTCTTGTAATGCCCGGTCTTCTTACAGTGGAGACAAGTGTCTTTGTCCACTGAGAAAGGCTGTTGCTGACGCTGATGCTGATAGGAAGCTTTTCCTTGTGGCTTTGAAGGAGAACTTTTGTTGTTTTGATTGTAATTCTTTCTCTTGTGACCCTGCACATAGTTGAGTGTACCACCATGTGAGGCTTTGAGTCTCTCCTCTTCTCGGACACACATTGCTATTGTCTTTTCAATGTCCCATGTTCCAGGTGACATATTGTAGTTCACAACAAAAGCTTCAAACTCCTTCGGCAGTGAAGCCATGACAAGGTGGACCAGGAGCGCTGGTTTGATCTCCAGATCCGCATCCATGGGCTTGAGCTTTGCTGCCATATTGCTCATCCTGAGGATGTGCTCTCTTATGCCATGACTACCACCTGTGTAGCGTTCTGTCACCAGTTTCTCTAACACCTGGGTGGCATATATCTTTGAAGAGCTAGTGAACTGGCTCTTTATCTTTGAAAGCAACTCCCCTGCGGAAGTGCACTCTGCAATGGAGCCCACAATGGCACTCTCAATTGTGTTCTTTATAAAGGCCATGCACTTTTTGTTTGCATTGACCCACTTTTGGTTATCTATGAGGTAGGACTGCTCCAAAGGAGCACAGTCCCCTTTCTTTTTAGCCCATGCAGCATCATCATCAGTGGCCTCTCTTACTGGCTCTGTGGGTCTGACCGGCTGTGGTTTCTCCACAACCCAGTCAAGATCAGCACAAACAAATGCCAATTCAACTTTCTTCCTCCACTCAGTGTGGTTGTCACCTCTGAGTGTCGGAACTTCTTTTAGGCAACTCATCAAGTGAAAGCCTCCTGAAATCACAAGTTAAGTGACATCAATATAACAATCATATGCATTAATCTAACGTTGGTCAAATTAAACATATAATTGTCTAAGCAATTAAATCTATATTACCGTTGGGCAAAAAATTAGAAATAAATGCACCTTTAAATTTCAATAATAAAACATGATCATGGTATTAACAATGTTGGTCATAAAAATAACATAATCATATTCGTTTTAATAATCACTTTAACATGCTCTTAAAAATAATTCTATTTAAACTTTTATTTTCTTTGTAAAAGAGCATTAATTATTTACGCAGCGGAAAATCATGAATAAAAATTCACGAACTTTTACTATTTACAGAAACTTTTCTTGACCGAATAATAAATCATGAACTTTTTAATTTTCTTTATAAAATTCATGAACATTTCTTTTCTGAAAATTTTCTGTTTGCATTTTCAGAAACTTTTTCCTGTTTACTATTCTATTTTCTGAATAAACAGAATTAGCTGCAGCGGAGAAAAATGTAGCTGGCCCGGCCTACCGAAGCCCAGCCGCCCTTAGCTCATCGCAGCCCAGCCGCGCGGAGGCGCCCGCAGCTGCTGGGCTCGGCCCAGCGCGCGTGGCGGCCTTGCCGCAGCCGGCCTCCTGCCACTTACGGCCCAGAGGGCCCGTGGCCAGCTAGGGTTTTGCTCCTGGCCGTCGGATTCAATCCGACGGTCCAGCGCGAGATCCGCTCGATCAAAATCGAGGGAGCGAGGGGATCAACCGAAACCCTCGGTCATTTCTCTCCTCCCTCCGCACCGCTCGCTCCTCTCCTTCGCCGCTGGCTCTGTCCCGTTCGCCGGGCCTTCGAGCCGCGCCTGGCCGCCGGCGACGGCGACGACTGCCACCGTGCCGCGCCACGGCGCTCTTTCCCTTCCCCCTTTCTTTCCTTTCTCTTCTCTGTTGCAGAGAGAGCCCACGATGCGAGCCCCTCCTCTGCTCTCATGGCCATGCCAGCCAGCGGAAAAAAGACCTCACCGACCGTCGGCCACGGCGCTCTAGCCGCCGCGCCGCGCGAGCCTAGCTGTCCCTTTTCCCCTTCCCTTCTTTTTCTGTTCTCCACCACCTGCGTCTACTCTCTGTGACACCGAGGACAACGACGACGTGAAGCGGCGGTGCCCCCTCTGTCCCCCTTGCCGGTGTGCGCGAGCTCCCGTGGGAGAGCGCGCCGCCGTCAAGCGGTGCGGTGGTGGTGCCCTTTTGCCCCCTTGGGGAGGCTGTGTTCTTCTTCCCCGCACCTCGGCTTGCCGATGCGTGTGGGGATCGAGAGGAACGGCGCGGCCTTGCAGTGGCGCGATTTCTTTGCCCTTTGCCCCTATTGTTCTTTTAGGGTTATGGTTCTTTGGGGGAGGGGATCTCTTTTTCTTTTTCTTTTTCTGTTGTTGTTTCTTTGTACCAAAATCAACTAGCCCGATCTGGCTGATACCATTGATAGACCTTGGATCATAGTAGGCTAGTAGATCCGGTGAACCTACCTTCTCCAGCAGTGGATGAACTCGAGCCCGAGGCCATCGTGGTGCTGGGGCGCACGGCGATGGCGGAGAGTGGGCGAGGTGGTGGAGCTTCCCGTGAGCACCGCGCTAACCCTAGATCGGTAGGGATTGTAGGTGGGGATTGTGGCAGCGATTAACCTCGTGAGTCGTGCCCCGGCCCCCACCTATGTTTATATAGCGCGGGTTACAGGGGCCCACCAACCATGGTTTGGTTGGGCGCCCCCGATCAGGGCGCGAGTCAGGGGCCCGTTCGACCCGTTGGGTTCGAACGGGAGAGAGATCAACCTAACAGTGGTGACCATCACGGGTACAAGGCCGCGCGTCGATCTGGCCGCGGCGGCTGAGGCGCTGCATGCCGAGTTCGGCATCGGGCCAAGAGACATGTCCATCCGTCCGTTTCACCCCGAGGATTTCCTTGTCCTGTGCAAGCATCAGATGATTTGGCAGCTAATGGTGGATCGTGGTAGAGCTTCAGGCCAAGGCTTCTCCTTGGCTCTGCGGGCGTGGACGCGGCAAGCTCAGGCAACTGGAGCAAACTTGCCGTACCTGGTGCCGCTCAAGCTGGTGGGTGTGCCGGCGCATGCATGGACGCGCCGGACTGCGGAGACGATCCTACGCGGCCTCGGGTTCGTCGTTCAAGTGGCGGAGCGCACGTCCAGGAGATACGACATGTCGGGCTTTCAGGTCTGGCTCAAGACGGCTGATCCTTCAAGAATTCCGGCCCGCCGCATGCTATATGTGCCGGAGCCGGGAATGGGTGGAAACAACGACGCCGTGCTCGCCGAAGGGGCACCGGAGGCGCTATGGTACCCGATCCAGATCATCAAGATGGCCCCGCCGATCAGGGACGAATCCAGAGCGAGGGGCGCAACCCATCCTCCGCCGCCACCTCCGCCACCGCCTTCCCCGCCGTCGAATGATGAGGAACGCGAGCAACACCAAGGTAGAGGCTCTTCGGAGCCGGGGTTGGGCGCATCCGGCGAGACGCATGGGTCCACGGCGGCGCCGGAGCCAGCGCCGGCGCGGGAGCCGAGGGGCGATGCCCCTGGGCGTGGAGGTGGATTCGCGCGCCTAACATGCATCAGCGAGGGCGGCAGCGACGATGGGCCCTCTGACGCAGCGGCTTCCGTCAAAAGTGCGCCAGTGGCCCCTCACCGCCCTGCTTTGCCACCTGCGCATCCTGCGCATAGCGTTGTGGGCACGCGCGCGCCAGAGACCAGACCGGCCTCGTCCTGTGGTTCAAATGAGAAGGCATCCAAGGCGGACAAATGGAATCCGGAGGATATCTTGAGCTCCCCACCATCAGTCTGTCTAAGCAGATGGAAGCAGAGCGGGCCATGCAACACCAGCCATGCAGTTCTTTTGACCAACGGGCTTGCGGTGGAGGATCCGATGCGGACTGAGGCGTGCGTGGCTACAGGTCAAGACAACGGGAGGATTCAGGTGGGGTCCATTCAATGCACACTGAGTATGGGCGCGGGCACCAAAGCTGGGGTGGGCCACACAAGTGCCAGCCCGAGGACAACCAGCGACCATGTGCTGCCTCCGGACCAGGACAGAATGGTGCGTGAGGAGGATTGGGTGGACGCGATTTTCGAGGATGCGCTCCCATGTAGTGGATGCACAGAAGTTAACACAGGCGAGGATTCCCCGCGCCGTGGGCCGGTGGGGAGCATGTTCTGTGTCTCTCTCTCCATCGAACGAGGCACCCCCACCTGTCCGCCCAGGATTTGTGGATCGCCGTGCGGACCATGCAGCCCATGCACGTTACCACCACGTACGAACCCAGTGGACGTTTTTTGTGCAGAGCTGACAAAGGGTTTGTCCCCAGTACTGCAAACCCCACCAGTTAAGGTTCATGCCGTGGCACAGAGGCGTACAAAGCAGAAGAGGGTGCCGGTCCCCAACCCACGGAGGAGTGCCAGAATAGCCAGGGGCGTTGGGCGCGGCTCGGCAGCATCGAAGCAACAGGGGGTGCTAATCCGAAAGCTATGTCTAGCAAACGAAGCGGAAATCATCACCGACGACGCGCTCCAAGCATATGCGAAACTCTTCGACCAGCCACTCTCCGATGGCCATATCAAGGCAATCCTCGCCTTGTTCGGATGGGAGGCCTCTGCCTTGCCACTCGGAGGCACGGAGGAAGCCGTGGAGGACCGACTTTAAGGCCGGTCAAGGTGGTTTACTTAGTAGGCTAGCAAAATGAATGCATCACCTTTCAAAACCCTAGTGTGGAATGTGAGGGGCCTTAATAGCCCGGCGCGTCGAAGTGCAATTTATCAGGTGGTTAGCTCGGTTGCGCCGAGCATTGTGTGTCTCCAGGAGACAAAAATGGAACTTGTAACGACAGAAGTGGTCGCCCACTGCCTTGGGAATAAACTCGAGAGCTTCTACTACCTGCCCGCGCTAGGAACGAGGGGCGGCATTCTCCTTGCTTGGGATGCTACCGTGGTGAAACTTTCCAACCCGCACTACACGACGAATGCGCTCACCGCGCTAGTCACGCACATTGGTGGCTCACAATGGTGGATGACAGGAGTATACAGCCCACAGCAAGATCAAGACAAAGTGGAATTCATGCAAGAATTGGTGGAAATTCGCGAGCTGCTAGCCGGACCATGGACTATGATGGGGGATTTCAACCTATTGGTTAACCCGGAGGACAAAAACAACACACTTGTGAACAGACGAATGATGGCGCGGTTCCGTGCAAAGCTTAATAACCTCGAACTCAAGGAGGTTTATTTGAACGGGCGGAGATACACTTGGTCAAATGAACGGACACAAACGACAATGGAGAAGATTGACCGTGTCTTCACCACGACAACTTGGGAGGAGCTTTACCCGACCTGTCAGCTCACAGCACTGGGCTCCTCAATCTCTGACCATTGTCCATTGCTGCTGGACCTAGAGGCCGAGCTGCACATGGGCAAGCGCTTCAAGTTTGAGGCTTTCTGGACAAGAGCCGAGGGATTTATGCAAAAGGTGGAGGAGTTGTGGAACTCTGTGCCCAGAGAAGAAAGCCCCTATGTTACCCTTGATCTCAAGCTGCGAGCCACGGCAAAGGGCCTGAAGAAGTGGAGCGACCGTTGGATAGGCAACGTTAAACTGCAAATTGGCATTGCCATGGAGGTAATCGCTCGCCTGGATGCAGCAATGGACGCAAGAACACTCTCTCCACAAGAACGAGATCTACGGCGCATGTTGAAACTGAAGCTACTTGGTCTATGCTCCTTGGAACGAACAATTGCGCGACAAAGATCAAGAATTCTCTCACTCCGGGAGGGGGATGCAAACACTAGCTTCTTCCACCAACACGCTTGTCACCGGCAAAGGCGCAACATGATCACAACGATCAGAAATGGGGACACCACCGCAAGCACGCATGATGAGATCGCAAATGAAGTGGACGACTACTACACAAATGTGTTTGCCGGCGCACTGGGCAGAGCACACACCATAGATCTCAGCCTTCTTGATCTACCGACCATGGATTTGACACATCTTGATCAGCCTTTCACCGAGGAGGAAGTGGAGAAGATTGTGAAGACCATGCCCATGGATAAGGCACCGGGTCCGGATGGCTTCACGGGACGGTTCTTTGCATTCTGCTGGCCTATAATCAAGGACGACCTCATGAGGGCACTGCATACTTTCCACCATGGCGACATGAGGGGCCTGTACGCCATCAACAAGGCAATTGTGGCACTACTTCCTAAGAAGGATGGAGCAGTGGACATGCGCGATTTTCGGCCAGTGAGCCTGGTCCATGGCGCGATAAAGATCTTTGAAAAGACACTAGCTTCAAGGCTTGCAGTGGACCTTCCGTTCATAGTGGGAAAACACCAGAGCGCCTTCGTGCGAGGGCGATCCATTCATGACAACTTCATGCTCGTCCAATGCACGGCACGTAAGCTTCACGCCCTATGAGACCCAGCCATTATGCTCAAGCTTGACATATCAAAGGCATTCGACTCAGTGCAATGGCCCTTCCTCCTAGAAGTGCTACGCAAGGCTGGATTTGGGGGACGTTGGATCACGTGGATTTGTGGAATGCTAGCAAGTGCATCAACAAGGATCATGGTCAACAGTACACCGGGACGGCCAATCTACAACACCGTGGGCTTGAGGCAAGGTGCCCCACTATCCCCAATGCTGTTCATTCTTATCATGGAACCCTTGCACCGCATGTTCGAGCTTGCGACTGCAAAGGGACTGCTTCAGCCGCTTGCAAGAACAGGGCTACACCACCGTCTCTCAATGTTTGCCGACGACGTAATGATCTTCCTCAAGCCCAATGAGCGGGATATGAACATGTGTGCATCAATTCTTACCCTGTTTGGGGAGGCATCGGGCCTCCGCGTCAACCTTGCCAAAAGCGCGGTCTACCCTATACGATGCTCTGACGAGATCATGGAATCAGTGGAGAGAGCACTTGGATGCCCGAGAGGCGCCTTCCCATGCAAATACCTTGGTCTGCCGCTCACCCTGAGAAAACAGTCACATGTACAGCTATCAGGCCTTGTGGACCAACTAGCAACGGCATTGCCAAAATGGAAAGCAGCAAGGATGCCAAAGAGTGGAAGAATGCTTCTTGTTCAATCTGTACTCTGTGCAATTCCGCTGCACGCGATGATGGCGCTCGACCTCCCACAGAAGACAATTTCAGCAATGAACAGAATATGCCGCAGCTTCTTATGGTGCGCTGAGTCAAGCTCGTCTGGCGGAAACTGCGCAGTCGCTTGGGAGGCTGTGTGTGCCCCCAAATGGGCGGGTGGATTAGGCATACCCAACCTAGGGTGGATGAACAAAGCTGTGCAGGCCAGGTGGCCTTGGTTACAGAGATCAGACACATCGCGACCATGGGCAGAATTTGACATCACAGTACCAAAAGCTTCAAGACAACTCTTCAACGCGGCTGCTCGCTGGGTTCTCGGCGACGGAAATACAACACTCTTTTGGGAAGATAGATGGCTCGAAGGACACCGGATCGTGGAGATTGCACCCTTGACCTATGGCCGAGTCAGGAAGAAAACGAGGAACACATGCACCGTAGCCCAGGCCCTACTGAATGACGGTTGGGTCGCCCAAGTAAGCCCGGAGGTATCAACTGACTTGCTAAGGGAATATCTACAGCTATGGAACATGATCCAAGAACTTCAACTTGACCCAGCGCAACATGATACCATCACTTGGTCATGGGAAGCAAGCGGATGCTATTCAGCGAGGACTGCCTATGCAGCCAAATTCTGGGGCAGGCAGGTCGTCCCCACGGCCGAATTCACTTGGAAATCTAGAGCACTGGCGCCCTGCCGCTTCTTCACATGGCTGGCAATCCAGGATAGGTGCTGGACGTCCGATCGGCTGGCAAGACGAGGGCTCGATCATCAGGATTGCTGCCCAATGTGCAGCCAAGAAGAGGAGAGCATAAACCACATTTTGCTCCAGTGTGTCGTCGCGCGGGAAGTGTGGACCGCGATCTGTCATCCCCTACGCAGACCGGAATGGATACCTACTATGAATGAAAGCCTCGGTGCATGGTGCCAAGACAAGAGAGGAAGAGGAAAGGCCGGGAGGGATGCAAATGCAATCATCATCCTAGGGCTATGGTAAATATGGAAGCACCGCAACTCGATTGTCTTCGACGGAGCTACACCTTCAAAGAACAGGATTGTCCATGCAGTCGTAAGAGAGGGCCGTGTATGGAAGAAGGCGGGCATACTACGAGGAGACATGGGCGCCTTCTTTGCAGAGGTGGAGGAGTGGGCAGCGGAGAGTAGATAGTTTTTGAGACTAGGTGGAGGGTGGAAGTAGAGTTAGTGTGCAGTGTATATATGTAATCTGTAATGCTAACGTGGACGGGCTCTTTACCCCGATTCCTTCTATATAATATAGTACACACACTCGTGCGTATTCGAGAAAAAAATTTAAATCGACACTTTCCCAAAACAATGTCCTGCATTAACTCATTCAAATCAAATCTAAAAAAATCTCAACTAAATCCAAAAAGTTTTCTTTCCTTTCACTGCTCGTACCCCAATCAAATCAAATCAAAATTACCAACTCATCAAATATAATCAAAGTTGGCAGGCCCATTTGGCGCCTTTATATTTTTTTGTTTCTTTGTTTTTCTATTGTAATTTTTCTGTGACCAACTTATTATGTCGGGCTCGACATACTATCAGAATCGGCACAAACATGTACGTCATGGTTAGTCGATAGCGTCGCAACCATTCCGATTAAAGCTTCCCCATGGATTTTTCATGCCACCAATTTATTTTAATTGGTTTTTAGCCCACTGATCTATTTAATCCATTTTTTATTTTTCAAATCTCTACTCCTAAAGGGGAGTTGATAATCCCGCCTCACTCACACTCCCACCAACACTATAATACACCCGCTAGCGTCTTACAGCCGGGCCATTTGACGAATGAATTAACTCAATCAAATTGGCACTTTCCCAAAACAACATCGTGCATTAAATCATTCAAATCAAATCTTAAAAAAAATCTCAACTAAATCCAAAAAAGAATCTTTTCCTTGCAGTACTCTACCCAAATCAAATCGAATATTACCAAAACTCAAATATAATCAAAGTTGGTCGGCCCATTTGGCGTGTGCGTGCGTTTATATATTTTATTTTTTGTTTCTTTTTTTTTTATATTTCATTTTTTTGTGACCAACCTATTATTTTGGGCTCGGCATACTATCAGAATCGGCGCAGACATGTACGTCATGGTTAGTTGGTAGCATCGCCACCGTTCCAGTTAAAGCTCCCCCATCAATTTTTTTCTATCACACCATTTTATTTTAACTGGTTTCTAGCCCACTGATCTACTTAATCCATTTTTTATTTTTCAAATATCTAGTCCTAATGTCTCAGTTGGTAGTCTCACCTCACTCCTACGAACACTATATTACGTCGGCGAGCGACTTACATCCAGCCCATTTGACGCATGAATTTACTCAAGCAAATCAGCACTTTCCCAAAACAATATCGTGCATTAAGTCCTTCAAATCGAAAATTAAAAAATTCTCAACTAAATCCAAAAAGTTTCCTTTCCTTGCAGTACTCGTACCCAAATCAAATCAAATATTGCCTAAACATCAAATATAATTAAACTTGGCTGGCCCATTTGGCGCGTGCACGCGTTTATATTTTTTGTTTTTTGGTTTCTTTTTCTATTTTGTTTCATTTTTTCTGTGACCAATCTATTATGTTGGGCTCGGCATATTATCAGAATCGGCACAGACATGTACATCATGGTTAGTTGGTAGCGTCGCCACCATTCCAGTTAAAGCTTCCCCATCGATTTTTTCTATCCCACCAATTTATTTTAACTGGTTACTAGAATCCATTTTTTATTTTCTGAATCTCTACTTCTAAAGGGGGAGTTGGTAGTCTGCCTCACTCCCACCAACACTATATTATGGCCGCGAACATCTGACAGCTGGCCCATTTGATGCATGAATTAACTCAATCAAATCGGCACTTTCCCAAAACAACGTCATGCATTAACTCATTCAAATCAAACCATAAAAAAATATCAACTAAATCCAAAATGTTTCCTTTCCTTGCAGTACTCATACCCAAATCAAATCAAATTTACCAAAACATCAAATATAATCAAATTTGGCCGGCCCATTTGGCGCATGCGCACATTTATATTATCCTTTTTTGGTTTAATTCTTTTCCTGTTTCATTTTTTCTGTGACGAACCTATTATGTTGGGCTCGACATACTATCCGAATTGGCACATACATGTATGTTGTGGTTAGTTGGTAGCGTTTCCACCATTCCAGTTAAAGCTCCCCCATCAATTATTTTTTCTATGCCACCAATCTATCTTAATTGGTTTCTAGCCCACTTATCTACTTAATCCATTTTCCATTTTTCAAATTTAGTAATGTTGTTATGAAAAGGAATCAATCCCGGTGATCTCTAATCAATCTTTAAAGACCAAATCTATGGAAAGAAATCAACGTTTGATAACACAGGGCAACATTTATGGAATTGAATCAATGTTTGATAACACAAACCAACCAGTTTTTAGTATTGGTTAGAACCCCTCCACTCCCGTTAACTACCCATAACAAAGTAGCCACGAGTTGGTTAAATTTCGCCTCACCGGTTTAATTTTACCGCACTCTTTCACCACCCCATCACGCTGGTTTTCTGTCCCTCACATGTAATTCCCCTCACTCTATCAACCCAACCCGCCCCTCTCTCTAAGAAAATCATCACTCTGTCGATCTGTCCAATCCTCCTATCGCTGGACCATCATTTTTCTAGGGTTCCTCAACGTCACCGTCCCTCCGCCACCCCTGCCATCACCATCTGGTGGCCAAGATCAACCTCATCGAGCGCATCCTAGTCAAGGCCCCGACTTGTGGGATGATGAAGCTGGCGCCATCGCCTCACCCCGGGGCAGGGTGTGTCTACGACAATGACTCAGGCAGCGAGGAGCTCCGCAAGGGCTCTCCATCCGCCCAGCCCCTACTCGATCATGGCTATGTACATTGTAGTCGCGGTGCTGCTCCACCCCTCTGTAGTAGTCGCCCCGTCCTCCTCCACCTCCTCAGCGCCCCGAACCAACCACCATTCGGATACGCGGGCCAACTAGGGCGATCCTTGCCTCCACCCCGTCCTCGTCCATGGCCATGCCACAGCACTGCCTCCGTCGGAAACACCCCTTCCGTTCACCTTTGTAGTTAACTTCCTTATAGATGCAATCAACCCAGAACATCTGTTTATGGAACCATTAGATTTATTAGTAGTTTTAGTCATTACATTTCTTGAGAGCCTGAAGTGAAGCAAAGAAACTCATATCCCTTTTAAATCATGTAATGGTAAGGAGGTGACACTCTTGGACGGTGAGAAATTATTGACGTTTGTAATGAAAGTAGTATTATACGAAGAATATTACAGAAATATAATTACATGAAAAATAAAGTTCAATCATTGTTGCCATATAAAAAAATGGATTATGCCTATATATTTACAACCCTCTTATTTTTATTAATACACTCTTCTTTGTTATACATGATAGTTCAACTATGAAATTGATTACACCTTACATGCGTACTGACCAGAATTTCCTAGCAGAAGCACTTGGGACTCAAATGGACACTCTGCAATTGTGCCAGACACACCACTGCAAACCCGGTTTTGTGTGTCACAATTCCAAGCAGCAGCCGTTATGACGGTGCAATGCCACGATCACTTGAGACAAGGATTCAAGGAGGACAATATGGTAGGTAACGACAAGGATTCATGAAGGACCAGACACCACAGTAGTGGTTGTAATACTAGCCAAGATGAATTCAAAAAAATAGAGTCGATATGTGGAGGTATGGTGTATTTTGCAAAAAAATCCGATAGATTTTTGCTAGAGAGAACAGATCGATGTGTATGCATTGATTGCATTTGCTTCATGACACAATACGTTTATCCTGCTATTAAGTATTATTTTTTATTCTTTATTTTGTGTTATAAACATATTAAACAAAGTATAAACCGGTCCGCACCATCATGTTGTGTAAGCATTTGTAGTAATATAATATGTTTCATGTGAGAAGATTGGTAAAAGTACATGTTGATGGAATTTGAGTATTGAGGGATAAATTAGCGTTCCTATGTAACTACCCATGCATCACATAGTGAAATATCGGAGAACATACATCTTACACATCCACGGGAGTGGATCAATAAAATTAGTGTGAATAAGTTGAAGAACTATCGTATCATGGTAATGTCATACATAAAATTTGATGAAATTTGTTGTAAATAGAGGGAGGGGGGGGGGGGGGTCCATAGCACTATGATGGGAAGGTGGTTACTGCCCTTGTCCCTTGCCGCTGGCCTGCCACAGCGCCGTCGATCATTGACTCACTTAGAACACGAGTTAGTAAATTTTGTGATAAGAGTGAGCGGGCTGAGGGTTGTGGTTGGTCTATTCAAGTACAACTATCTAAGCGGGATAATTTCTCTACTTACAAAATATGGCTAATTGCATTCATTAGTGATGGTTTTGCAGCAAATTGCATGAGCGAATGGTTCATGTTTTTTATCAAGTCGTATAATTTTTTCGTTAGGATAGAAGGGTAAATTCATTTGTTGGTTTATTCGAGAGTTAATAACGAATTGTTTTTGGTTAGGATAGAATGTTAAATGCATTACTTGGCTGCTTCAAGAGTTAATAACATACATGGAGGGGACGATTGTGGTGTTTTGACCCTTTTGGTAAATTTTAGCAGGATCTGGCCCCCATCCAATTTCTTTCCGGGATCTGACCCTTTTGCTACTGCCACCCTTTCAGGTGGTAGCCAAACACACATTACTACCACCCCCCACCCCGGCGGTAGGTGTAACGGCAGGCACCGATGGCTATTACTACCCGCTTATGTGGCAAAGGGACCTACCGCCTGAGTCCCCGGCAGTAGGGTGCATCTTCCTACCGCCCAGGTCCCCGGCGGTAGGGTCCTGTACTGGATAAGATGGTGGGGTGGGGGTTGTGCTCCCCCACCCAACCATTCACCCCATTCTTCTTCACTCCCGCGAGCTCAAGCCCTCTTCCCCCTCTCTTCCTCACTCAAGGGTCTCCCAAATCTCTCTCATTTGCTTGAGATTTGTCTGGAGGATCCGAAGCACTTTCTTCACCCAATGTACCTCTCTCACTTCCCCTCATTTTGGTTGGCTATAACCATGTAGTTTGGTTGGATTGCTCACATTGTTTCAAAACCTAGTTCATGATTGTGTTGTGGTGAAATCAATTTATATGATGCATTTAGGGTTATGTTTGTGTTTACAATATGTATATATTGTGTGCCTAGCATTGTTGGTGGCAGCTCAATCTAGTTTTATGGTTAGTTCAGGTGTTTGGGTTAGGGTTAGTGTAATGGTTATGGTTAAGGTTTTGCGTCCTAGTACCACTGGAATCACAACCACATCCGATGGCACCTCCATGCCCACCACTAGTGCCACCTTGTGTACTATCTATAAGACTCGTCCGTCCTCCACGCTCTCCACTCCTACCTCCTCACGTGCCACCGGAACCTCCTCTCCGACCACCCGTTTGAGTAGTGGGAGTGTTGGCATCGGTCCTTCGCCTTTTGCTACATCTTCAAACATTGTGTCCCGGATCGTCACATTGTCCACAATTGTTGATGTCCGGTGGCTCCATGAAAAGACCGCTACCTAATTGCTTCTTTCCGGTGTAACCAGCTAGATCGTCCATGTCACTCCTAAATCTCTTCTTTCTTCTTCTTTCCTTTGAAGGCACCATGAGTTCGGGATCGGGCATGATATGTGGGCCATCATACTCAGGCCATTGTGACTGATCGAGGAAGGGACATAACCGAGGCGCCCATGTCAACCTCGTTTGTTCCAATGTGAACTCATGCAACCGCACAGTGGTACCATCTGATACGGGCAAGTTTCTCGCCCTAGCCACGATCATTAAATGCGAGCAAGGCCAATGGTACTTATGAGGCCTCTCGTACTGACACCACTGGTTTTTGAGGTGCACCTCCTAAGCAACACCACCGTACGTCACGTTGTCCCTTGTTATGCCACCCGGCTCGTTGACTTGGTAGATTAGTTCTTTTTCGCTGAATGTAAGGACTAGTTGATGCGAAGACTTGCATCCTTGATACTTCAACAAGTCATCAACCTTGAAGGGATAGTCTTTCTTTTCACCTATCCATTTGGGGGTGATTCGAGAATGCCTTAGGAAATTCTCATTGAGCTTGAAGAAAGTGTATTTCACTATGGCAGTCACCGGAAATGAACGGACACCCTTGACCATATTGTTGATGCATTCCACCATGTTACTTGTCATGTCTCCGTATCTCAAACATCCATCGTCATAAGCGCGTGACCACTTATGCTTCTCCGAAAGATGCCTCGTCAATAATTCTTCCCCCTTTGTTTCTTTCCAATGCCTTGAAGAGTTTATCATAATGGCTTTTGAATGTGTCGGTGTTGAATGCCACACAAACATGGGTAAGGTCTTTGCAAAACTCCTTGCTCTTGCATGCCCGGTAAAAGTTTGCCATGAAGTGCCTCATGCACAAACGTTGTTGGAGCTTTGGGAAGCCAGAATTATCAACATCTCTATTGCTTTGGAATCCCATGATGTTGATCCGATATGATGCACATCTCTCTCCTGCCAATCACCTTCATCCTTACATGGTCCATAAACCACTTCCAATTGTCATCATGCTCGGAAGGCACCAAGGCAAATGCCACCTACAACACATTTGTCATTGGATGAGTGGGCCATTGCCACCATCAATGTGCCCTTATATTTGTAGGTCAAGAAAGTGCCATCAATAGACAAGACAGGGCGACAATGCCTAAATGCCTTGATGCATTGCCCAATGCTCCAAAAGGCACGGTTAAACACTCCGTCAATTGACTCGACCCTATGGCACATGACCGGGTTCTGATGAGCAATGTCTCCCAACATCCTCGGGAGATTATTGTACGCGGCCGCAAAATCACCATGCAACATCCTAATAGTGCTTGCCTTTGCCATCCATACTTGACCTCGTACCTGAATCATTCGAAGACCAAACTCATGAGTAACTTCACCTTCACGGTTGGATCGTGGGATATCTCATTCAAAAATTTGTAGCCTAGAAACTCATAGGTGAGTTGACGGTGTCCCTTGCTTCGGTCGGCTTTGTCTGACGGTATACACGGGTGCATGGCCACACAACTCTTCAACACCCATTGCCTGGTTTCATGAATTTTTCTTCCACGAACCTTCCACGGGCAACCTTCTTTGTCACATTTGATGGTTTAGCGCACATTTTGGTTGGAATGACCAACAACATACGATCGATGGTTCCTAATGGCGTAGTCACTCAACCATATCTTTTGCAAACACCCAAACTTGATGCCTTTTTTCAAATGAGCATTCTCACCCTCGTCCTTGGGCCTTGGACTACCGACCTTTGGGAAAGGTGATGGTTCAACCAACCTCAATCTCATGCCACCATCAACAACGACCTTGTCGGGAAGACTAAGATCATGAAACAATGAGGGTCCTCTTTCCTTGCCATTCACCTTCTTCAAGATTTTATTTTCTTGCATGGTGAATCCATCCTCATCCAATTCTTCCTCCGGAGCCTCGTCATCCTAGTCATACCTACAAATACAGCTACAAGGGAGGTTACAGTCCATGTCTTGTTGGTACACAACGATATCCAAGTCACCAATGGGATGGTGATACGTCTCCAACATATCTATCATTTTTTATTGTTCCATGCTATTATAGTATCAATCTTGGATGTTTTATATGCAATTATATGCTATTTTGTATCATTTTCTGGGACTAACCTATTAACCTAGTGCCTAGTGCCAGTTGCTGTTTTCTGCTTGTTTTTTGTTTTCCAGGAAATCAATACCAAACGGAGTCCAAACGCTACAAAATTTTTGACAATTTTTTCTGGACAAGAGAGACCCTGGAAGCTTCGGGAGGAGACTAGACGAGAAGCAAAAAGACGGCAAGGCAACAAGGCATGCCAAGGGGGTTAGGCGCGCCCTGATGCCTTGTGGGCTCCATGTGGCTCCGAATGACCTAATTCCACCTCCATAAATTCTCTAAAATCAGGAAACCAACAGAGAGCCACACGAAACACTTTTTCCGCCGCCGCAAGTTTATGTTCTTCCGCGATCCCATCTGGAGGCCTTCTCCGGTACTCTACTAGAGGGGGAATCAATCACGGAGGGCTTCTACATCATCCTTACTGCCCTATCAATGATGCATGAGTACTTCACCACAGACCTACGGGTCCATAGCTAGTAGCTAGATGGTTTCTTCTCTCTCTTTGATCTTCAACATTATGTTCTCCTTGATGTTATTGAAGTTCTATTAGATGTAATCTTATTTTGCAGTGTGTTTGTTGGGATCCGATGAATTTTGGGTTTATGATCAGATTATTCATGAATATTAATTGAGTCTTCTTTGAACTTTATTATGCATGATTGCTATAGCTTTGTATTTCTCTCCGATCTATCCATTTGGTTTGGCCAACTAGATTGATTTATCTTGCAATGAGAGAGGTGCTTTGTGACGGGTTCAATCTTGTGGTGCTCTATCCCAGTGATAAAGTAGGGAACAAGACACGTATTTGCATTATTGCCATTAAGGATAAAATGATGGGGTTTATTCATATTGATTGGGTTTACTTTTTCTACATCATGTCATCTTGCTTAAGTCGTTACTTTGTTTTATACTTAATACCCTAGATGCATGTTGGATAGCGGTCGATGGGTGAAGTAATAGTACTAGATCCAGGCAGGAGTTGGTCTACTTGTGTCGGACGTGATGCCTATGTAAATGATCATTACCTTGAATATCGTCATAACTATTCGTTTTTCTATCAATTGCCCAACAGTAATTTGTTCACCCACCATATGTTATGTGCTCGAGAGAGAAGCCTCTAGTGAAACCTATGGCCCCCGGGTCTACTTTTATCATATATAAAGACACAAAAATACCTTGCTGCAATTTTCTATTTTATTTTATTTTATCTTTATAATTTATCTATCTACCACTACTAGATTTAATTCTTGCAAGTAACCGTCGAGGGGATTGACAATCCCCTTGTCTATGTTGGGTGCAAGTATTTGTTTTGTGTGTGCAGGGGCTGCTAACGAGGTTCTGTGTGGTTCTCCTACTAGATTGGTAACCTTGGTTCTTAACTGATGGAAATACTTATCTCTACTGTACTGCTTCATCCTCTTCTCTCCGAGGAAATCCCAACGCAGCTCACAATTAGTAGATGGTAATGAATCTCTTCTTCTTCCGCGTATGCACCATCTTGAGCAATAGCATGATCATCAATACTAGTAGTAGCATCTTCATCAACCTGAGCAATAGCATCATCATCAACATGAGCAATAGGATCACCTCGAACTACTATGGCTCTATCATTGATCTCCTATTTATTTGGTTGACTACTTGGTGGTTCGCTAGAAGAATCATGGACGTACACCTCAACACTACCATCATGTATTTGGGAGGACACATTCCGGTTCAAGTCGAGTTGTAGGCGAGGAACTTCAACCCTTGTGGAAAATAATTCAAGTGACGTGTCTTGTGATCCCTCAACTTTATCCTTGTACACATTGCGATGCAAATAGGAGGTGATGGGCATACTCTTTAATCATGACTTTACTCCCACTCCAACATCATACCTCCCAATAAGCTTCACTTAATCACTTGGGTTAATCCAATGTAAGACGCTTCTCACTTTCACTACAACATCCTCATAGCTTGGGCTTGTGTCAAAAACTAAGGGCTCTTCCCCTTCATCGGCATTTCCATTCATAAATGCCGCCTTTTTCAAGTAATGCACATTAACGAGTCTATCGTCCAGCTAAGAACAATGGAAAGAAATCAAGTCATCCATGGGACGGACTCATATGGATGAACTACCTACACTATGCATACAATGGAAACGAACTTGTACGCATTGCATTTAAACAACAAGACAAACATGGTCAAATTAAATCCATACCCTTAATCGCAGCCATAACCCAAACCCAAACCCTAACTAACCCTTCTCTAACATAATGTTAGGGAATGTAGTACTAAAAAAAAATCCTACGAGCACGCAAGATCTATCTAGGAGAAGCATAGCAATGAGCAGGGAGAGTGTGTCCACGTACCCTCATAGACCGAAAGCGGAAGCATTTAGTAACGCGGTTGATGTAGTCGAACGTCTTCGCGATCCAACCGATCCAAGTACTGAACGCACGGCACCTCCGCGATCTGCACACGTTCAGCTCGGTGACGTCCCTCGAACTCTTGATCCAGTTGAGGCCGAGGGAGAGTTTCGTCAGCACGACGGCATGGTGATGGTGATGATGAAGTTACCAATGCAGGGCTTCACCTAAGCACTATGACAATATGACCGAGGTGGAAAACTGCGGAGGGGGCACCGCACACGGCTAAAGATCAACTTGTGTGTCTATGGGGTGCCCCCTCCCCAGTATATAAAGGAGGGGGAGGAGGAGGCCGGCCAAGGGAGGAGGCACGCCAAGGGGGGGGGGAATCCTACTAGGACTCCAAACCTAGTAGGATTCGCCCCCCTTTGCTATTCCAAGTGGGAGAAGGGGCGAAGGAGGAGGAGGAGGAGAGAAGGAAGGAGGGGGGCGCCGCCCTCTCCCCTTGTCCAATTCGGATTGGGGCAAGGGGGGCGCGCGCCACCTCCTGGCCAACCCTCTCTCTTCTCCACTAAGGCACATGAGGCCCAATAGCTTCCGGGGGGGGGGGGGGTCCGGTAACCCCCGGTACTCCCACTGGTGTGCGTCGGTCCTAAACAAACGGTTTTTTACCCCTTTCCGTGACGACATTTGGAACCGTCGCCAAGTGAGTGTGGGCGATAGGGGGGTCCTTCCCACACGATCCAGAAATCGTCGGGGATAAGGAGCATTGATGCATACAATTGTCCCTATATAACCGTTTCTGATATCTCGAATATCCCAAACGCTTCATCCTTGCTACTCATTTGTGCTCGCATTGCCATCGCAGTCGGAGTTTTGTGGTTCTGCCTAAAACCAGGCAGATTCTAGGCATGGGAGCTTTCCAGACAGATTCTAGGCAGATTCCAGGCACGGGAGATTTACGATGGCTGGCACATCACAAACAGTTCATGATTATAAACCGTGTACGATAGGTAGACAATCACACACATTTAGTTTCCCCGCACCATATGTGATAGTGTCTGACATCACACACGCTTTGCGAACGGCACCTGTGTGCATGCTTGCACACGTTTCCTCCCTGTGAACCGTCTCGGATTATGGTGTATATCGCAAACGTTTGTGTTTTACCAACCGTGTGTGCCGTAATGACCCGCACACCGTAATTTCGCCCTAATTTAATTGTTGCTATTTAAAATTGTACCTAATTTAAAGTTGAAAGTAGGCTATAGCTTTATTCATATCCATCAGGTTCAAACAACCAATGCATTATTCGATTCACAGGTACATATAGTTAAGAATTACAGAAGCACCAAATAAAGAATGATGTGTTAGGGTTCTATACTTGTACTAACAGATGGTAAAGAAAGAGGCGACAGACATTCCAGTTGCTGAACAAGGTGAAGCGGAATGGCCCTATTGTGCTCTCCTGGATGTAGAAGGCATGCAGGACTCTAGTCCAACCCCTTGTGATGGCCGGCCGCCAATCATGTAGTTTGAGAGTTAATCTTGAGTAAACTGCTTCAGGATCCATTGCAAAAGAAAATAAGATTCAGATATTGTCATCTAACACAACTCATTACGGGCAGTAAAAAGAAGGCTACATGGTTCTTACTTACTCTCCTGCAGTTCACTGTTGTCTTGCATAAAGTGTAAACAAATAGTTCGATTGACATCTTTTGACCCATTTTAGTATCAATCTTTATCAGTTTCCTCACTTGATGCTGGTCCATGAATATCTCATTGCCCCATGCGCAGAAAGGGTCAAAGTGTGGATCTTTGACAATGATATATGTACCTAAAAGCACCAAGTTAATATTAGAAGCTAAACAACAATTGAAAAATGATGTAGTACAACATTCCATCCATCCCATTATATAAGATTTTATTACATGTATATCTAGACATCATCAGAACATTAAGGTAACACTCTTCCTTGTTGCTATGTAGCCTGGGATTGCATATTTAGTCATTCAGTACAATGCATGTTGCTAAACAACAATTGAAAAACGAAAAGGCATGTTAACTGCAATATCCTTAATAGCAACCAAATATCGTAATTCATAGTGGTATTGTTGAAACTATTATTGATGAAATTGAACTGCACAGCAAATAGTTGCACATATAGAGCATCACATTGTGAAGAACTAAAATAAACAAGTCATAAGGACATCTCTAGGCGATCCTTAAAAAGTTAAAGGACTAAAAACCTTAGTGGATATATATATATACTCCAGCAATTTTTGGCCTTTTCTAGTCGATCCCCTAAACTTAAGGTTGTAAACTTCAATTTGATCAAATTCAAAGTAGGTCCAACCGAAAGTAGCATGCATTCAAACGTAAACATAGATAGTTTTGCATAACTGAACATAAAACATAAATTTAAACTAGGCTAAACTACTTTCGGTCGAAGTAGAGGTCGAGCCAATCCTTCCTCGTCATGTACGGTGTGCCGCGAGCCGGGTCCGGGCCAGTACCGTCGTCGGGGTCGTTGGGGAAGGCACTCCTCCACTCGTCGACGTCGATATCCTCGTCCTGGGGCCCCACCCCGACGCCCTCCACGCCGCCTTCGACCTTGTCATCAGAGGAGAGCGCGATAACCTCGCCACCCTCCGCGCCGCCGTCCTCGCCGCCTTTGACCTCGTCATCGGAGGAGAGCGCAATCACCTCGCCGCCCTCCGCGCCGGCAAAGATCGCCCGTTCCGCCTTCACGAGCTCTGGGTGATGCCGGCGAAGCTCTTGCATGTAGGCCTCGTCGGCGGCCTCGGCCTTGAGATGCTCCCATGACTCGCGGTCCTCCCGCGCCACAGCCGAGCTCACCACGCTAGCTCCGGCGGAGCGAGGTGGACCAGACATGTGCCGAAGGGGAAATTGAGCCTAGCCGCCGCGCCGTGGTAGCGGACATGCCAGCGGTCGTACTCCATGGCCGCGAGCTCGGTCGTGTGGAAGCTACCGAGCCACCGGCGGGTGTGGGTCTCCCGATCTGTAATCTCGGCGACCCACGTCGCCCACCGCCGCTGCCGGACCCCGAGGTAGGACTTCGTCGGCTGCCGGATCCGGGGGAGGACGGGGAAGTCCTCGAACCGGCGTAGGGGCGCAGCGGCGGGCGGATCGGGGGACCGGCGATGACGGATCGGGCCCACGGAGGACGACGGGGACACCTCGGCGGCCACCTCGCCGGTGTCGGGCGAAAAGGCCGCGATAAACCTCTTTTTGGCCATTGGCTACTCAAGCTCCCCGGCACACAGGCAAAGGTTGAGGATGGAGGCGCCGGCGATAGCGGCGACCTACCAATGGTTTTGAGGGTTGTGTGTGTCTGTGTGAGCGGAGGTTGTGTTTGAGGAAATACTGCGGCAACTAAAAATTTTACTAGGCGGGAGTAACAAGGCGGGGTTACTCAAAATTTGGATCAAGGGCGAGCATATATTTTTGAGACTACGAGGGATGAAGAGGCGGGAGTAACACTACTGGAATTAGGTTATTTGCCGTCTGCCAGTTCTTTGCCGTCTGCTAGCTGGAGGCAAAGAAGGTCTTTGCTGTCCGCTTACGAAAAACGGACGGCAAAGAACTGGCTGATGGCAAAGAAGGATTTTGCCATCAGCCAGTTCTTTGCCGTCCGCTGGCTGACGGCAAAGAGAGAGGTGGCCCCACTTACGAGCTGATTAGATAAAACTTAACGGCTCCCCTCTTTGCCGTCCGCTAGCGGACGACAAAGAGAGAAAAATAGCGGACGGCAAAGACCTAACTTCACTAACCTAACTAACGGCCGAGCCCCCCACCCCTTCCTCTCTATTTTTCTCCACGACCAGATCGACCCCCGCCGCCCGGCACCACCCCCAGCACCCGCCGCCGCCCCCGCCATCGCCCCCGCCACCCGCCGCAGCCTGCCCCGTCGCCCCACCACCCCGCCGCCCCCACCCGCCGACGCCCTGTCGCCCCACCATCCCGCCGCCCCGGCGCCCCGATGCCCCACCATGTCGCCGCCTGACCGTCCCACTGCCCCGGCGCCCCGCCGCACCCACCACCCGCCCACCACCCCGGCGCCACCGCAGCCCCATCGGCCCCGCCGCCCCTGGGTTCGTTTTCCCATATGCCTTCCACATGTTGATGCCACTGAACCCTATGAGCCCGTCATTGATTATAGTGATGATGATGATTATGCATTTATTGATGATAGTGATCGAGATTGTTAGTAGTGTCAGGTATTCAATTTTTTTTATGTTGTACTTGATGATGATACACTTAAGTGGTATACATATTATTATTCATGTCGGTATCTTTTTTATGTTGTACTAATTTCGTTTACTCTTTGTCATGGCAGGTGTTGAAAGATGGTGGGCGTTGGTCGGGAGCGCTCCGAGGCCCCTTCTTCGTCGGCGCGTGGTGGGAGGTCTTCTATTCCACACGCACCTCTCCGCCGAGCGTTGCTGGACAGTATGGTGACACCGCTGGGCCCTTCTTCGTCGACAGCGGTGCCCAGTAGGGGACGAGGTAAGGGAGGGAAGAAGAGAGGAGTTGGAGCACGTGGTCGCGGGAGAGGAGGTAGGGTGACTGCTAGGGCGCCTTCCTCGCCGCCACCCCCAGCTGTTTCACCCGAGCACGTGACTGCTAGGGTGGACTCGTCCAAGGAGGAGGCTACACGGACTCCGGTCCACGAGCCTTCAGCCCACGAGCCTCGGGTCGACGGGCCTTCGGCCCACGAGTCGACGGGCCTTCGGCCCATGAGACCTCGGAGGAGCACACGTCTGGATGGGGTACCTGGCCGGATGAGTCTGAGGGGCCGAGTGGCCATGCTGTTGATGGCGGGGAGCCGACTGATATTGAGGAGGAAGGGGCACCGTCTACCAGCGTGGTTGTACACGGCTCCCGTTCGTGCCGGCGACCCACGAGCAGAGGTGGTTGATTTTCCCTGATGGGGAGAGGTAAGTGCATTTAATCTTTTTGTACCTTCTGCATTCACGTTTCTTCAAATATCTAATGCGTTGGCCTTGTCATGCTGTAGGGGTTGGGACCACCATCATAGTGTCCGCCGGCCCAACACCGTCCTTGGAGTTCTTTGTCGGCAAAACTTCCCGGGGTTTGTCACGTTGCCTGGTGAGGGTCGGCTTCCAGAGCTTGGATTGAGCTGGGAGCACTACTTGGCTGCCCCGGCCCCGCCGGGTGAGATTATGGACAGTGTCTTGTGCGACACGAGGGCAGACATGGTGATCAGAAAGTTCTGGGTAATTTCTCCTTTACACATTTAAAAATCTTCAACTAGCTAGTTATTAATTGTACTAATCAATATTGTCTCATTTGATTGCAGACATTCTACAGGTGTGATGAGGGATACGAGGAGGAGGCGACAAATGTTATCAAGAACGTCTGCAAGCGCCTACTACAGAACTTACGGCACGAGGCTCGGGTGCAGGCTGTTCGAGACTACTACGCCTTGCGTGGTATCAAGAAGCCCAAGCCGGCGTGCCGCGACAAGTTCCTGAGTAAGGAGCAGTACATGAAGGTAATTCTTAAGGCCTTGTACTTACTTCCTTCATTTAGTAATTCATAGCCGTAGCGCTCAAGTTTCTATTTGCTAACTTAGGCGCCTCCGAGATGGTGTGCAGATCGGATGGATTGTTGGGAGGTGTTGGTCAATGAGTGGTGCTCAAAAGAATGGCTAGCCGTCCACAATGCGGCCAAGGACAAACGTGCCCAAATGGAAGGTGTGCCACACCATCAAGGCAGCTCCAACTTATATCAGTTCGGGCGGAACTGGGTATGTGGTTTGCTTCATGATTCATGCAATTCATTCATCATGCTAGCTTGAGCCCTTTAATTACTAATTTACTTTGTTTCTCTCTTTCAGGCACGCTACAATAAGGCGGATAAGGTGCCAGAGGTGTACGACCTGTATGCCATGGCCCACACTGCCTCTTTCAAGAAAGTCAAGGCATTCTCTCCGTCTGACCTCGATGATGCAAACAACTTCACCAACATCTCCTCCCACGACAAGCTCGTGAAATATAGAGATGAGGGGAAGGCGAGGAAAGGGGAGGACTTTAACCCGAGCCAGGGTCCCATTGATCCAGAGCTGGTGATGATATCTGGTGGCGGGAGGTCCCATGGCTCCATAGCCATTGGAGATGGACTTATCCGTTGTCCTAGCACTCTCCCGGAGATCAAGGCCCGCCAGTCGAGCTCCGCTCCTGAGATAAGGCCTCGTGAACGGCCAGTCCAACTCGCCATCAAGGTTAGTTATACGTACTCAGCTATCTTTCTCCATTACATTGTCTGTGCTTCCATCAATGATTACAAATGGTAACGAGGAGTGGTGTTGCAGGCTGCTATACAGAGTGAGAGAGATAGAACGGAGAAACTTCTGGCGGAGGCGGCGGAGAGGCAGCGGGAGTTGGAGGAGAGGACGACAACGATGTTGGAGGACGAGAGGGCACGGAATGACATGCAGGCAAGGGCCATGTACGAGCTCCTTGTGGTAAGTTTCTTCTGCAGATTAGCCAAAACATTCATGTAGTGTTTGTCTCATTACTAACTAGTATGACTGAGTCGTCAAAACCAAATGTGCAGTCTATGTGCGAGAAGACCGGTCAGACCGCTCCACCGATGCCAGTGATTGCTCCTGGGAGCACGGTGAGTTTAATTTGAATGGACAATACTTGCTAGTCGTAACATTTGAGTGTCATCATGCTAACGAGACATTGGAAATGACCTTTGGTGCAGCGTAACTCCAGACAAGCATCGCACGATCCTTCTCCAGCTACCGGCACGAGCCAGCCCGCTCCTACACCTCCATGATCATGGTAAGTTTCTCTAGTGTTTTGCTTAACAAATGCATAAAGACCTAGACTTAGCCTTATTTCCTCCAATATGCTTACCACAATGACCTAGAGTTAGCTTCTTTTCGTCCAAAATGACTTAATAAGCTTACTGACCTCCAAAACCATCCATTTTACCTAAGTTAGCTCTAAAACGATCTGTACTTAGCTTTGTTTCCTCCAAAATGACCTAAGTTAGCTCTAATATGCTTAGTTAACTAGGTTTGCTCAATAATGACATGTACTTAGCTTACTTATGTCAAAAATGGCATAATTAGCTTAGTTAGCTCATAAACAATCCATTTTACCCAAGTTAGCTCTAAAATGACCCATTCTACCTTAGTTAGCTCATAAATGATCCATTTTACCCAAGTTGGCTCTAAAATGACCCATTTTACCTAAACTAGCTCCAAAATGATCCATTTTACCTATGTTAGCTCTAAAATGACCCATTTTACCTAGGTTAGCTCCAAAATGATCATCTTACCTAGGTTAGCTCCAAAATGATGCATTTTACCCAAGTTAGCTCTAAAATGACCCATCTTACCTAGGTTAGCTCACAAACGATCCATTTTACCTAGTTTAGCTCCAAAATGACCCATCACACCCACGTTAGCTCTAAAATGATGCATTTTACCTAAGTTAGCTCATAAACGATCTATTTCACCTAGGTTAGCTCATAAACGATCCATTTCACCTAACTTAGCTAAAAAACGATCCATTTCACCTAGGTTAGCTCCAAAATGACCCATCTTACCTAGGTTAGCTCTAAAATGATGCATTATACCTAAGTTAGCTCATAAACGATCTATTTCACCTAGGTTAGCTCATAAACGATCCATTTCAACTAAGTTAGCTCATAAATGATCCATTTCACCTAAGTTAGCTCATAAATGGCATATACTTCTTCTTCTAATCACCTTTTTCTAACTTTCTTATTTGCCATTTTGCAGATTTCATTCACTTCACGGAAGCTAGCTTGCTATGATGGAGTGCTTGTTTTTTCTTTCATTCTCCTCTAGTATTCTTCTAGCTTGCTATGATGGAACTTGCTATCTTGATGAAACTTTGTATGGATGGAACAATGTGTATGTGCAACTTGCTATGTATGAATGGATGGAACTATATATGTATGCATGATCAAACTTATGTGCTGGATATGTCATATGTTTGCTGTTAAATAGCCCTGTGAAATATATATATATATGTCATATATTTGCTGTGAAAATTGCTGGATTAAAAAAAACAGAAAAAAGAGGCACCTTTGCCGTCAGCCGCTGATGGCAAAGGCTCCTTTGCCGTCTGCCGCAGACGGCAAAGAAGCCACGCAGCGGCCACCTGTGCTCCTTGGGAGCTGACCCATTTGGTCAGTTTGCCTACAGCGACGGATGGCAAAGGCTTGCCTACAGTGGCAGACGGCAAAGAATGCCCACATTTGCCTACAGCAGCAGACGGCAAAGGCTTGTCCCGCAGTGACGTCCAGCTGACGTCATTCGGCGGACGGCAAAGGCCGGATGCTCTTTGCCGTCAGCGGCGGACGGCAAAGGCTACCGTTAGCCGCCTAACGGACTAATAGTGCATTTATTGCCGTCGGCTTTCTTTGCCGTCAGCCGCTGATAGCAAAGACCCCTTTGCCATCCTCTTCAAAAAGCAGACGGCAAAGAAGCTCTTTACCGATGCCTACTTTGCCGGAGCCTTTTGCCGTCCGCAGCAGACGGCAAAGGCCTTTGCCGTCCGCCATCCTTGCCTTTGTCGTCTGCTGTGGCAGACGACAAAGTAGCTGATTCCTGTAGTGTAAAATGCCGGGGCTACTGAAAATTTGAATCAAGGGACTGAAGCAGAGAGGGATGCAGAGGCAGCAGTTTTGGGGGAGCAAGCTAGTGTGCTTGACACGCCGGCTGTGGACTGTAGCCGACGCACCTTCTCGTGTAAGCCATAGGCGTACTATACACCGACGGTGCTCCAAGATATTTTGTACTACATCTCACACGGTTGGTGAGAATAAACTGTGTGGGACCTACTTGATTTGAATTACAAAATGGGGTCACAACGGCAATGGACGGTGTTTGAATTGCTAGACCTTTTATCTGCAGTGAACATGCAACTGTATGTGTGTCGTAAAAGAATTGGAATTATTCAGGGTTCGTTTGGACATTTCATACATTAAACTGGTTTTCTAGCCATTTCAAGTGCACAATTCAAAATTAAACTACATGCACATGCTCCGATGCATACAAAATGGTTGTAAAATCAAATATGTGTCCTTCAGTGCATGCTTAGGTCCCATGGAAGAAATGGGAATGAATTTTTCGGGGTTCGTTTGGCCTTTTTTATACATTAACTGGGTTTTCTAGGCATTTTATGTGCATAATTCAAATTTGAACTACAATCACATGCTCCAATGCACTAAAGTTGGTTGAAAAATCACAAGTGTGTCCTTGGGTGAATTTCTAGGTCCCATGCAAGAGATGGGAATGAATTGCAAACAGTAGGGCACTGTTGATTGCCGGCAAAATGTTGAGATACCTGGATTTTAAATTCTAGTAAATCCAAAACATGTCTGAAATTCATGAAACTTGGCATGCTATCATGGAGCGGCATCAACATGCCATGATGAAAATTTTGTCCCATTTGGGGCAGGTTTGGGTATAAGCTTCTCACAAACCAGAGCTTCTCACAACAAGCATGATGGTTTCGATAGGGAACGTACCACCTTTGGGGACAAGACGATATCCGTTGCCTCTTATTGCTTTCAAAAAATTTCTAGTGTCAACATAGAACAACATGAGTGTTGTGTTCAATCTTGGAATTTTTGGGGTTCGTTTGGCCTTTTTTATACATTAACTGGGTTTTCTAGGCATTTTATGTGCATAATTCAAATTTGAACTACAAGCACATGCTCCAATGTGCCAAAGTTGGTTGAAAAATCACATGTGTGTCCTTGGGTGAATTTCTAGGTCCCATGCAAGAGATGGGAATGCATTTCAAACAGCAGGACACTGTTGATTGCCGGCAAAACATTGAGAAACCTGGATTTTAAATTCTAGTAAATCCAAAACACGTCTGAAATTCATGAAACTTGGCATGCTATCATGGAGCGGCATCAACATGCCATGGTAAAAAAATTGTCCCGTGTGGGCATGTTCGGGTATAAGCTTCTCACAAACCAGAGCTTCTCACAACAAGCATGATGGTTTCGATAGGGAAAGTCCCACCTTTGGGGACGAAACGATATCCATTGCCTCTTATTGCTTTCAAATATTTTCTAGTGTCAACATAGAACAATAGGAGTGTTGTGTCAATTTTTGTGATTTTTCGGGGTTCGTTTGGACATTTTTATGCATTAACTGGGTTTTCTAGGCATTTTATGTGCATAATTCAAATTTGAACTATAAGCACATGCTCCAATGCACTAAGGTTGGTTGAAAAATCTAATATGTGTCCTTGGGTGAATTTCTAGGTCCCATGCAAGAGATGGGAATGAAATTCAAACACCAGGGCGCTGTTGATTGCCGACAAAACATTGAGATGCTTGGTTTTTAAATTCTAGTAAATCCAAAACTCGTCTGAAATTCATGAAACTTGGCATGCTATCATGGAGCGGCATCAACATGCCGTGTTAAAAAATTCGTCCCATTTGGGGCAGGTTCGGGTATATGCTTCTCACAAACCAGAGCTTCTCACAACAAGCATGATGGTTTCGGTAGGGAACGTCCCACCTTTGGGGACGAAACGATATCCATTGCCTCTTATTGCTTTCAAAAAATTTCTCGTGTCAACATAGAACAACAGGAGTGTTGTGTCAATTTTTGTGATTTTTCGGGGTTCGTTTGGACATTTTTATGCATTAACTGAGTTTTCAATGCATTTATGTGCATAATTCAAATTTAAACTACATGCACATGCTCGAGTGCATATAAATTGGTTGAAAAATCAAATCTGTGTCCTTGGGTGCATGCTTAGGTCCCATGAAAGAAATGGGAATGAATTTCAAACACCAGGGCACCATTGATTGCCAGCAAAACATTGAGATGCCTCGTTTTTAAATTCTAGTAAATCCAAAACTCGTCTGAAATTCATGAAACTTGGCATGTTTTCATGGAGCGGCATCAACATGCCGTGGTAATTTTTTTTCCCATTTGGGGGCAGGTTTGGGTATATGCTTCTCACAAACCAGAGCTTCTCACAACAAGCATCATGGTTTCGGTAGGGAACGTCCCACCTTTGGGGACGAAATGATATCCACTGCCTCTTATTGCTTCGAATTTTTTTCTCGTGTCAACATAGAACAACAGGAGTGTTGTGTCAATTTTTGTGATTTTTCAGGGTTCTTTTGGACATTTTTATGCATTAACTGAGTTTTCAATGCATTTATGTGCATAATTCAAATTTGAACTACATGCACATGCTCAAGTGCATATAAATTGGTTGAAAAATCAAATTTGTGTCCTTGGGTGCATGCTTAGGTCCCATGCAATAAATGGGAATGAATTTCAAACACCAGGGCACCGTTGATTGCCGACAAAACATTGAGATGCCTGGTTTTTAAATTCTAGTAAATCCAAAACTCGTTTGAAATTCATGAAACTTGGCATGCTATCACGGAATGAACATGATGTAGTATTTTTCATGTCCATTTTGAGAGAAGACGCACTCGAATAATGACAGCCAACAAAGGCATTTTGAAAAAATTGCTGCCACTTAATATCTCAAACGTTTGTATAATTCAAAACGTGTGCCTTCTGTTAACCATTCATGTGACGCCATGTGTCTTGGTTTTAATGGCTATAGGAGGTGCCGTGCGGACAACTGCTTGACCTTGACTGAATGGGAGGCGTGCGAGCACAGTCCGGTGCGCAGGTTGACCGAGAGGCGTGCAAGCTGTCCTCCAATGCGCAGGCTCACCGGGAAGCGTGCGAGCTTTACGCTGCCTAGGCTCACTCGGAAGCGAGCCTTTTGACTTCCATGGCCGCCCGCCTTCCTCTCCATTAATGGAGCCCGAGCCACTGTTTAATATGGGCGGCCTTACTGTTCACCTCCCATTCCGTCCCCCCCGCAGACCTCCACCGCCATGGCGCAGAATGATCATCTGCCACTAGTCTTCAAGTTTGGTGAAGTCAACTCCGAGCCGGAGGAGATAGAAAATAAGCAGGAATGGGGCCTCATGGATATGGCCCAGAACGAGCTGGCCGCGGCAGTTGCTGCCCCCGCTCCCGTCCCAGCTCCCATCCACGCGCCCGCGCCAGCGACCATCCTCGTAGCATTGATGGGCTGGTCGCCGAGAACTATCGCAGAGCTGGAAGCCGCGGGCGTCAGCGAGGTCTCCGCGGACCCGCGGGAGCTTGTGTACATGCCAGCGCCCGTGCCCGTGCAGGCCCCTCCACCCACCATGCCGCCGGCCCCCGTGCGTTTGGCTGCATCCGCCGCGCCCATGCGTGCCCCTCCACCCACCGCGGCGCCGTTCCCTGTGCGTTTGGCTGCACCCGCCGCGCCCGTGCCCGTGCCCGTGTGCGCCCCCCCCTCAGCGGCATGGGACGCTACCATCGACCGCTACCTCTCAGCAGCGCCAGTTGCCGTCCTCCCGCGCCCCGCCCGTTGATCGCGCGACGACATGATGTTTGATTTACAAGTGAAGAACATTTTGTGCTGCCTTGAAGACTTCAACAACGGCGTCCCGGAGGACGACAACGACAACGATGGCGCGGCACGCCACCTACGCCGCCACCGGAAATAGTTTTTTGGGGTTTAATACTGTATCTCGAAATCTCGATCATATGAATATAAATTCGTAGTGTGACTAAATGAAAGATATGGTTTGAATGAACTTGCGTTTTTCTCTCTTAATGTGCAGACTTATCAAATGATTTTCTGTTGAAAAAAATGTCAACGGTTTTTAAATATAAAACACTCATCGCAAACCTTTTAGGTAGAACACCGCATGCAAACCGACAGCTTCCCTAGGAAGCCAAGGGAAAATGTGCCGAGCAGTATTTCTGCATCCCTTCAACGCAAATGGTTGTTTTGCATGACCCGTGTGCAACCACGTACAAACAATTGGGTAAGATTTGCATATCTGTCATTTTGGGTAAGTTGCCATTTCTCAAACTGGAAAGATTGACATTTGTTTATCTAGTAACATGGCCATTTGTCAACCTTGTAACACTGCGATTTGTCAAAATATGCAGCTACAAATCACTAGCACTATCTAAGTTTTGCAACTAAAATCACTAGCACTGCTCATATGGACACCACTAGCAGGCGTGAGTTCATGGACGCATATGCAAATGTATCATTGATTACATACAACAAGTCATCAACCCACAACGGCAACGAGGATACACGTTGGATTATAGATCATTTCCAACAAAACATTCTAGTAAAGTTTTTCTCACACAACAAATAACAAAGCGATGAAATGAACTTCTGCTCAACCACTCGTCGGCGTTGGAAACACTTGCTTTGAATCAGAAGTGATTCTCTGGGAAGGGCCAGCTACTGTCAATCTCGAGACCAACGCAGGACTGATCATCCAGGCTGAAGCAGCCTATTTCAATACCCATATTGGGACGGTAGGGAAGCATAGTAATGTCTGAGGTATAGACACAGTTTCTTCTCATAAATGGTAGTAACGTTGTGTCAACAGCAGCTGGATCGTCTTCCACCATCATTGGATAGTTTTGTCCAAGGAAGAGCGAGTTTCCTCCAAGACTTTCAATACTGAACCAGGGAGAAGGTGTTGGCGCTAGTACACCAGTATCCATCCCGAATACCCTGCAACGGATGTTGGAATAGGTCCGGAGAGTGGGACCATACAAGACAACACCTGCTTCCTTAGTAACATCAACAGTGCCCCGTATACAGACAAGAAGAGGTGATCCATCGGAATAAGTTGCCAGGCTCCACTGAGTATATGGGTCCTGCTCGTCCTCATGCTCGTGAATAAAATTTTCAAGTATAGGTAGTGGAATGTTCACAGGACCTTGGAAACACAAGAAGGTTAATTAGTAATGGGAAACTAGCTAACCTGCATGCATGTGGATGAAACAATTATAATTACGGTGGAAGACAAACGTACCAAAATCATGAGGATTCCATGCAAAAACAGTGCCATGAGTGGTGGCAGCAAACACAAGACCCTCGTATTGAATTGCATCACAACACTCATCCGTGTATAGAAACTGATTTTTGAGCAATATGCATCGAGTCGAACCATGAAGGACGACAACAAGCTTGTCGAAGATAGCGACAACATAAGCATTCCTATAACCCCAAGAGCGGTTGGGAACTTGACAAATTGCTATCTTCTGTAGACGACAGTCAGCATGATCGTATTTTAACTCATGTAGAATACCGGTGTACTCAACCTCTAGGCAGTCGTCTGAGATTTTTCGAAGTGGAACCTGGTGACGAGTGTACACACTCACAAGTTCCCACTCGCAGTTGTACCCAATATAAACAATCCAATCTCCATTTGCGCCTGCCCAAGCCTTGCCCTCAAGCAATGGCATCTTAACATCATACGTATCATTATCAAGCGGCATCAACTTACACAAGGCGAGGCTTCCCTTGTCCCCGCGCCAGTCAGCAGGGTCATGGCGAAGAAGATAGGGGAGATCAAACCGCTCCTGAACCCTTGGGTTCCTTGTAATGATGTTATTAGTTGAGTCAAGAATGGTCTTGAACGAACCTACCATGCTAGCCGAGGTGATGACGTCGCACCGATCAATGAGTTCCTCCACCGCGTCATCATTCGGATTGGGGCAAGAATAACGGGGTCGTTTCCGGCTTGTTCCATCTATGGAGAAGACGATCAAACAATGGCAGAATGAAGGGTGAAGGCAAATGGAGGAGGGAGGAAGAGCTAGCGTTCGACAACAGTTCCAAATCGAGAGGGAAAGGCAAAGAGTTGGTGGACGGTTGCCACGGTACACGAAGAGGCACCTAGGGTGCGAACGGTTGCCACAGAGATCACACACTAACGACAAGGGCCGAGTGAACCGCATGCAATCCCATCACACAACACACATGTCTTGTTAAGTTGAACCGTTTCTGTACTCTTGTGTCAACGCAAAAAGTTCATTCGAGTGAACCGCATGCCGTATATCCCACACACCTTGATCTGGCTGACCGTTTCTTTTGTGTTGGCTAATCACAAACAGTTCATCCAAGTGAACCGTATGCTGTATATCGCACACACCTTCATCTGGCTGCCCGTTTCTTTTGTGTTGCCTAATCACAAACAGTTCATCCGAGTGAACCGTATGCTGTGTATTGCACACGCCTTCATCTGGCTGCCCATTTCTTTTGTTCCTCCTCATCGCAAACAGTTAATTGAACTGAACCGTATGCCCTTCATCGCACACTCAACTAAAACCTGAACCGTGTCTGATGCATCCGTCATCGCAAACATTTTATACATTTCTTACGGTTTTCATATAGCACCATTTGCGATTATGGCATCGCACACAGTTTCTCAAAGGGTCTCTGATTGAAGTGTCGCGTTAGCAGCATCCTGCAGTAGTGTCCGAAACTTATCCGAAACGACCCGAACCATTCCGGTGTCCGAATGTAATCTTCCAATATATGAATTTTTATGTCTCGACCATTTCGAGACTCCTCGTCACATCCGTGATCTCATCCGGGACTCCGAACAACCTTCGGTCATCAAATTACATAAACTCATAATACAAATCGTAATCGAACGTTAAGCGTGCGGACCCTACGGGTTGGAGAACTATGTAGACATGACCGAGACACATCTCCGGTCAATAACCAATAGCAGAACCTGGATGCTCATATTGGTTCCTACATATTCTACAAAGATCTTTATCGGTCAAACCGCACAACAACATATGTTGTTCCCTTTGTCATCAGTATGTTACTTGCCCGAGATTCGATCGTCGGTATGATCATACCTAGTTCAATCTCATTACTGGCAAGTCCCTTTACTCGTTCTGTAATGCATCATCCCGCAAATAACTCATTAGTCACATTGCTTGCAAGGCTTATGGTGATGTGCATTACCGAGAGGGCTGAGAGATACCTGTCCGACAATCGGAGTGACGAATCCTAATCTCGATCTATGCCAACTCAACAAACACCATCGGAGACACCTGTAGAGCATCTTTATAATCACCTAGTTACGTTGTGACGTTTGATAGCACACTATGTGTTCCTCCGGTATTCGGGAGTTGCATAATCTCATAGTCATAGGAACATGTATAACTCATGAAGAGAGCAATAGCAATAAACTAAATGATCATAGTGCTAAGCTAACGGATGGGTCTTGTCCACCACATCATTCTCTAATGATGTGACCCCGTTCATCAAATGATAACATATGTCTATGGCTAGGAAACTTAACCATCTTTGATTAACGAGCTAGTCTAGTAGAGGCATACTAGGGACACTCTCTTTGTCTATGTATTCACACATGTACTAAGTTTCCGGTTAATACATTTCTAGCATGAATAATAAACATTTATCACGATATAAGGAAATATAAATAACAACTTTATTATCCTCTAGGGCATATTTCCTTCAGTCTCCCACTTGCACTAGAGTCAATAATCTAGATTACATAGTAATGATTCTAACACCCATGGAGTCTTTGTGCTGATCATGTTTTGCTCGTGAGAGAGGTTTAGTCAACGGGTCTGCAATATTCAGATCCGTTTGTATCTTGCAAATCTCTATGTCTCCCTGCTTGACTTGATCGTGGATGGAATTGAAGCGTCTCTTGATGTGCTTGGTTCTCTTGTGAAATCTGGATTCCTTTGCCAAGGCAATTGCACCAGTATTGTCACAAAAGATTTTCATTGGACCCAATGCACTAGGTATGACACCTAGATTGAATATGAACTCCTTCATCCAGACTCCTTCATTTTCTGCTTCCGAAGCAGCTATGTACTCCGCTTCACACGTAGATCCCGCCATGACGGTCTGCTTGGAACTGCACCAACTTACAAGTCCTCCATTCAATATAAATACGTATCCGGTTTGTGACTTAGAGTCATCCGGATCAGTGTCAAAGCTTGCATCGACGTAACCATTTACGACGAGCTCTTTGTCACCTCGGAAACGAGAAACATATCCTTAGTCCTTTTCAGGTATTTCAGGATGTTCTTGACCGATGCCCAGTGATCCACTCCTGGATTACTTTGGCACCTCCCTGCTAAACTAATAGCAAGGCACACATCACGTCTGGTACACAACATTGCATACATGATAGAACCTATGGCTGAAGCATAGGGAATGACTTTCATTTTCTCTCTATCTTCTGCAGTGGTCGGGCATTGAGTCTGACTCAACTTCACACCTTGTAACACAGGCAAGAACCCTTTCTTTGCTTGATCCATTTTGAACTTCTTCAAAACTTTATCAAGGTATGTGCTTCGTGAAAGTCCAATTAAGCGTCTTGATCTATCTCTATAGATCTTGATGCCCAATATATAAGCAGCTTCACCGAGGTCTTTCATTGAAAAATTCTTATTCAAGTATCCTTTTATGCTATTCAGAAATTCAGTATCATTTCCAATCAACAATATGTCATCTACATATAATATCAGAAATGCTACAGAGCTCCAACTCACTTTCTTGTAAATACAGGCTTCTCCAAAAGTCTGTATAAAACCATATGCTTTGATCACACTATCAAAGCGTATATTCCAACTCCGAGAGGCTTGCACCAATCCATAAATGGATCGCTGGAGCTTGCACACTTTGTTAGCACCTTTTGGATCGACAAAACCTTCTGGTTGCATCATATACAACTCTTCTTTAAGATATCCATTAAGGAATGCAGTTTGACATCCATTTGCCAAATTTCATAATCATAAAATGCGGCAATTGCTAACATGATTCGGATAGACTTAAGCATCGCTACGAGTGAGAAAGTCTCATCGTAGTCAACTCCTTGAACTTGTCGAAAACCCTTCGCAACAAGTCAAGCTTTGTAGACAGTAACATTACCGTCAGTGCTAGTCTTCTTCTTGAAGATCCATTCATTCTCTACGGCTTGCCGATCATTGGGCAAGTCAACCAAAGTCCACACTTTGTTCCCATACATGGATCCCATCTCAGATTTCATGGCCTCAAGCCATTTCGCGGAATCTGGGCCCATCATCGCTTCCTCGTAGTTTGTAGGTTCGTCATGGTCAAGTAACATGACTTCCAGAACAGGATTACCGTACCACTCTGGTGCGGATCTTATTCTGGTTGACCTACGAGGTTCGGTAGTAACTTGATCAGAAGTTTCATGATCATCATCATTAGCTTCCTCACTAATTGGTGTAGGAATCACTGGAAATGATTTCTGTGATGAACTACTTTCTAATAAGGGAGCAGGTACAATTACCTCATCAAGTTCTACTTTCCTCCCACTCACTTCTTTCGAGAGAAACTCCTTCTCTAGAAAGGATCCATTCTTAGCAACGAATATCTTGCCTTCGGATATGTGATAGAAGGTGTACCCAACAGCCTCCTTTGGGTATCCTATGAAGACACATTTCTCTGATTTGGGTTCGAGCTTATCAGGTTGAAGCCTTTTTACATAAGCATCGCAGCCCCAAACTTTAAGAAATGACAACTTGGATTTCTTGCCAAACCACAGTTCATATGGTGTCGTCTCAACGGATTTAGATGGTGCCCTATCTAACGTGGATGCAGCCGTCTCTAAAGCATTGTGACGCCCCCGATTCAATCGTACACTAATCATGCACGCAAATGTGTACGATCAAGATCAGGGACTCACGGGAAGATATCACAACACAACTCTACAACATAAATAAGTCATACAAGCATCATAATACAAGCCAGGGGCCTCGAGGGCTCGAATACAATTGCTCGATCATAGACGAGTCAGCGGAAGCAACAATATCTGAGTACAGACATAAGTTAAACAAGTTTGCCTTAAGAAGGCTAGCACAAAAGTAGCAACGATCGAAAAGGCAAGGCCTCCTGCCTGGGACCTCCTAACTACTCCTCGAAGCCGAAGTCCATGTAGAATCATCCTCGGGATCTCTAGCTCCTGGACTCCAGCATCTGGTTGCGACAACTAGGTATAGAAAGGGGAAAAGAGGGAGAAAAGCAACCGTGAGTACTCATCCAAAGTACTCGCAAGCAAGGAGCTACACTACATATGCATGGGTATATGTGTAAAGGACCATATCGGTGGACTGAACTGCAGAATGCCAGAATAAGGGGGGATAGCTAGTCCTGTCGAAGACTACGCTTCTGGCCACCTCCATCTTGCAGCATGTAGAAGAGAGTAGATGGTAAGTTCACCAAGTAGCATCGCATAGCATAATCCTACCCTGCGATCCCCTCCTCGTCGCCCTGTTAGAGAGCGATCACCGGGTTGTATCTGGCACTTGGAAGGGTGTGTTTTATTAAGTATCCAGTTCTAGTTGTCATAAGGTCAAGGTACAACTCCGGGTTGTCCTTTTACCGAGGGACACGGCTATTTGAATAGATAAACTTCCCTGCAGGGGTGCACCACATAACCCAACACGCTCGATCCCATTTGGCCGGACACACTTTTCTGAGTCATGCCCGGCCGCGGAAGATCAACACGTTGCAGCCCCACCTAGGCTCAACAGAGAGGTCAGCACGCCGGTCTAAATCCTATGCGCGCAGGGGTCTGGGCCCATCGCCCATTGCACACCTGCACGTTGCATACGCGGCCGGAAGCAGACCTAGCCTAGCAGGCGTTCCAGTCCAATCCGGCGCGCGCCGCTCCGTCGCTGACGTCAAGAAGAACTTCGGCTGATACCACGACGTCGAGTGCCCATAACTGTTCCCGCGTAGTTGGTTAGTGCGTATAGACCAAATGGCCAGACTCAGATCAAATACCAAGATCTCGTTAAGCGTGTTAAGTATCCGCGAACGCCGACCAGGGCCAGGCCCACCTCTCTCCTAGGTGGTCTCAACCTGCCCTGTCGCTCCGCCATAAAGTAACAGTCGGGGGCCATCAGGAACCCAGGCCCACCTCTACCGGGATGGAGCCACCTGTCCTTTCAGCCCCCTCATCAGAATCACTTGCGGGTACTCAACGAGCCGACCCGACTTTAGTCACCACATGTGTCATGTATATAAAGTATATAGTATATACCCGTGATCACCTCCCGAGGTGATCACGGCCCCGTAGTATTGCAAGGCAGACAGACAAGAGTGTAGGGCCACGGATGGAACACTAGCATCCTATACTAAGCAGTAGGATAGCAGGTAAGGGTAACAACTGTAGCAACAATGAGAGGCTATGCAACAGAATAGGATTAACCGAAAGCAGTAACATGCTACACTACTTTAATGCAAGCAGTATAGAGAAGAATAGGCGATATGTGGTGATCAAGGGGGGGGGCTTGCCTGGTTGCTCTGGCAGGTAGGAGGGGTCGTCTTCGATGTAGTCGAACACACGAACATCGGCAGCGGTCTCGAAGTCTACCGAAAAGAAGTAACGGAGGGGGAACACAATAAATAACAGAGCAATCAAATGTAACACAAAGCAAGACGCGGCGATACGTTGTGCTAGGGGTGACCTAACGTAGGGATAGGTGATACCGGCGAAAGGGGAAATATCCGGGAAAATATCCCCGGTGTTTCGCGTTTTTGGACAAATGAACCAGAGGTGAAATGTTGCAGGTTCGCTATGCTAGGGACGCGTGGCTGGCGAACAGGTTGCGTATTCGGATTCCTCTCGTCGTTCTGAGCAACTTTCATGTACAAAGTATTTTCATCCGAGTTACGGATTATTTTATATGATTTCTATAAGTTTAAATGATTTTCTAAATTTCCAGGATTTATTTTAATTCGAAAATAAAAGAGAAATTGCTAAATGTACCCAGCCCTGTGTACACAGCAGTTTACACAGGGGCTGACATGTGGGCCAGGGGGACCCAGTGGACCAGTCAATGTTTGACTGGTCAACAGGAGGTGGGGCCCCCGTGTCATTGACAGATTAGGCTAAACAGGGTTTAATTAAGTTAACTAGTGATTAGGTTATTCTAATTATGATTAATTAAGTTAATTAATTCTTTAATTAATTAATTAATATTTTTATTATTGTTATTATATTTTTTTAATTTTATTATTATTATTTTTTATATTTTTTTATAAAAATGTTCTGGGCAGTGGGCCCCGTTTGTCATAGGCCCCAGGGGCCTTGGAGGGTTTGATCGCTAACGGGCGTGGGCGCCAGCCCACCCGATATGGCGCTGCGGCCAGCGCTGAAGGGGGCCGGCGCGAGGCCCAGCGTCGGCGACCGTGGCCGGAGCGAGGCGGCGCGGCAAGGCCAGCCGGAGCGAAGGGAGGCGCGGCGGCGTGCCCGTGGGCCGCGCGGGCGCAGGGGGTTGCGGGCGATGCGGTGGTGCGGAGTAGGACGCGCCCGGGGCGGCGATGCGCGCGGGGGCGAGGCACAGGTCGCGGGCGGGTAGGGGCGACCACGGTGAGGCATGCGAGCGGGGAGACGCGGGGAAAGGTGGCCAGCGGCGGGGTCCGAACTCGGCGGAGGTCGATTCGCAATAGCACGCACGGTGGAGGCAAGGCGAAGGGGAGGCTCACATCGCAACTTGTAGGGGACCCAGGGTAGCCGGAGGGACCCTGCCGGCGAGGTCCGGCGGCCGGATGGGCCGGCAGGCGTGAGGGCGAAGTAGAGGTGCGGGTTGAGGGAGACCGTCATGCGGAGGAAGAGGAGCTACGGGGACGGAGCCGATGAGGAAGGCGCGGGAGGAAGGGAGCTGCGAGGAGGAGGCCGGGGAGGCGGCCCTCGGCGCCGGCGGGCGGCGGCCGTCCTCGGGCGCGGGCGCACCGAGAGGAGGGGAACGAACAGGTGCGCCCCTCCTCCGTGCGTCAACGTGTGTATGTGGGTGACGGCGCGGGGAGGGAGCGAGGGAGAGTGGGGGTGTCGGTTAGGTTTCCCCCGAGTGGGGGGATATGGAGGAGGGTGTGGGCGCCGGCTGGGCCGGTGGGCTGGCCTGGTTGCCAGCTGGGCCGGATGGCCCAGTGGGGGGAGGGTTCTTTTCTTTTGTTTTATGTTTTGTTTGTTCTTTTTATTTATTTGCTTTGTACTGTTTTAGTTTAACTTCCTATTACTTTTAGTTTTAGTAAAATATACACGTAGCATCTAAATTTACATTTCAACTTAGTCCATAGTCACAAAAAGACTAGTCCTCAAATAAATTAGTTTGACATTTTATTAATTACAAACGGTATTTAAATAATTGTTTTTACCGAAGTTTTATTCATCCTATAGTATTAAAACATTTTATAAAGGTGTGGTTTCTCCTCCATAATTAGCTATGCAATATTTGGTTCACTCCGAACATTATAGTTTTAATATTCGAAAACGTTTATTGTTTGCTTGATTTTGAATTTGAATTTGGAGCGGTTTCGAACTAACGCGAGATTAGCAACAATAATCAAGGTGACATGGCATCATTAGCAGAGGGTTACTGTAGCTTAATTATCCGGACGTCACAATTCTCCTCCACTACAAGAAATCTCCTCCCGAGATTTAAGAGGGGAGTACGGGGGAAAGTTCTGGTTACGGAATTCTAACGAATCTTCTCGGTCTTGGTTGCTCTTCTCGAAGAAGTTGATCCGTTAAGTTGATGTCTTCATTTTTCCTGCTCAAGGTCATCATGATGAAGCTGGCATCCTTTCTTCAGGAACTCCATCGTACTTACGAAGGACAAGGGGTAACTTCGGAATAACAGACCTCTGAACGGTTGACTATCTGGTTGATAACATCGGGGAAGGTGGCGGAAAGTAACTCTCGAATGGAAATTTAAGACAATATCGAGAGCAAAGTAAGGAGGTATCGTGGGGAAGTTTCGAGCGGGCAGGCAATCGTTCGATGCCTGGAGGGTTCAGAGCAACGGGAATAAGTATTGTGTCTGATACCAAAATTGATGATCTCACGAAAGGTGGCACGTGAATTACATACGAAGCCAAGCATGAGGAATAACCTTGGGAACAGGGGTGTACAAGAGAGTCAGGTTTCGATCCTGTGGAACTATGGGTTATGGGCCCACCATGTGGTTTTTTATAGGAGCAGTGACATCTTGCACGGTCATGATAGCAAGGCATGTCAGAGAGTACCCTGTCAGTTATGTCGGCAACACGTTGGTACCAAGGGCGAGGGATGAAGAGAACCATTTTCCTGCTCATTGAAACGAGGCAGACCAATAGGCAAAGTTCTCATCCATCGGTGGCTACCGAAATGTCATCAACAAAAGTAACATGGTCTACTGAGAGAGTGGTACAACGAGGTGCTCAACTAAGTAGGGAATTATCTCTGCTCAGCTAAGTCAGATTACAAGAAAGGTTAAACAAAACAATGGAAAGGAAAATATGATTATCAGAGTAAACAGAACAATGGAAAGGAAAATGTGCTTAAACACATATTTTAAGGGTATATCCTTCCCAAGGACAAGCAGAGCATGATATTCATGACAGGATATAATGTAGAGAACCCTTTAGGTAAGGGGAGAGAAATTTCATGACATTACCCATACAACGGTGTTTGGATAATTGAGCAGGAAACAATTAGCTTTGGGCTTCAAATGTTCCTGTTGAAAATCGGAGTACCATAGAGATGCTTCGAGATAGCATTGACATGATCTTCAGGCAAAGGACAGACTCTAGATACACAAAGGACTTATTAGGAACAACTTATAGAATAAGTCTTACAATTTCCTCATGGAAGAATGGTTAACCTTGCTAAAGAGGAAACTATAATAATAGGTCCTCCGGCCAGGTGTGCTAGGCATGACATAACCTTACCGGCTCATATAAAGACCAACATTATAACTCTTGGAAATATGTTCCAACCATCACATCTGACCGAGATTCAGATCTGATTGGTGTCACGATACCTCAGACTTAGGATTCCTGAGAAGAAAAGGTGCGGCACAATTTGATGAGATGACATTGTAAGATTCTCGGGAAATGAACTATGGAAGCGAGTTCCGAAACAAGAGTCCATCAGTATACCAACGAGAGGATGAGGAGGTGGCTGATGGAATCAGCGACAATTCATCGAGATTAACAAAAGATGGATTTCCACAACTATGTGAACAAGGAGATAGCTTTTGTCAGTTCAAATGATATAATGAGGTATGCTCGAGGAAACATACGCGATTGGACATTGGTTGATGGTGCACCCAAAATATGGGCTAGGCAGCACAATCAATGTTCGAATGATAATTCAATAAGCCATAGACGTAGAATGAAACTATAGACCAATAACTTCAAAGCAATAGGGTTGCTAGAAGTTTAGAATTTACACATCACAAACCATTTGTCGGTATTCCGGTTAGAAACAACACGGGGACCAAGAAAAGAATGGTGATGTTAAATAAGTATCACTTGTATCAAGAATTCTTAAGGGTGCTGAATTTCCCATGACATTCTTGACATAAAAGATAGCAATACTCCAAGGTAGAACATAACATAAGTTGGATAGCAAGGATCTCAAGGTACAACACAAAACATGAACAAGTTTGTATTGAAGGGAAAGCAAGAATGTTGCCGATGATAACACAAATCATCGAGGGGCAAGGATGGTATTTCTCATCATGAATTCAATTGATATCCTGGAGGAACTCAGAATTTTGATGATGATCATGAGAAATTTTGCCGAGAGGTTTCATGGAGATGTAATCGGTCGGCGATGACATCAAGTCAAAGGAATGATGAAGCGAAATGTTCTTGGGACCATGAGTACGACACAAACTCGAATTCAAGCTTGTCGTTCAAGGTGGAACGATAAGACGAGGAAATCGGCGTAAGCTTAGCTCATCATCTAAGGTTGCGCTCCGGAACTAAGGACCTGGTAGCACAGTTAAAATTAGCACGATAATGATGTAGCCGATCAGGCTAGGAGTGACGTGGTGGAGTATTAAACTTCTCAACAACAAAGTACTGGGAGTACCGAATCTCAATGTTGATTTGATTCACAAATCGGAGTTCTCGGTTGACGACAACCCAGAACCCGTGGAGTGACTATGATGGGGAAAGGTGCTACTTCATCAGAAACTCATAAGATGAAGTGCAATGGTTGATATCCTCGAGATACCAGGGGGTAATACTCGAAGGTAGAACAAAATAGAGGTTGGGAAGGCGTACTAATCTGCAGAAGGCAAGTACTTTAACTTGTCCGAGAAATAGAATCAAAGGAGAACAATCATGGTCGGAACCACGGTTGCAAAGGATCAATTCACAGATACCAGATGATATATTTATCAAGGAAATACTTATTATAACAAGAAGCTTCCATGATAAGATCTACATCGTGTCCATCGGCATGAACACAAAGGTTCAAGGTCGACTCCCACTTCTCCAATGCATAACCTTTCATTCACTTCTCATTTTTCAAAGAAGTTGTAGTGTTGAAATTTTGTCTGGCAAAATACCAGAAGAGTATGACTTGTGAAAACCTTCGGGTTCATAAGGTTTTTAGGGAAGGTATAGGTTCAACCCATCAGGGCATCTTAGGAACATATACCACAAACTTCGGAGTAAATATTACAAGCTCGAAAGTAGAGCATTGTTCAAAAGCAGATGATACAATTTACCAAAGGAATTATATACCCATGGAAAGGCTCACAAGGTTATTCAATATGAAGGACACTGTCGGATAAAATCCAACAAAGGAACCGATGGTCCACAAGGGATCTGATGTGAGCATCGGTACTCAACCAGAGGAAGAAGAATGCAAGGAGATCTGATTATAGAAACAACTGTCTAATTCAAAGTTCAAATGCAAAAGAATCATGATTTCCAAATCAGGGGATCAGGAGCAACACTCTGATCAAGGATGGATAAGTTAAGTAGGCTTAGGGGTACAATCGATGGCAAATTGATTGGCCGAGATCCAGCTCACGTTTAAAATGACGTCTGAGCTGGAAGGATGAATTCTAGGATCTGATTGAGGATTGTAGCATTCACAACAAATTGAATCAACGGACTCAAAATGATAATGACAAGAGATGCCAATAAGATTACGAGACTTAAGATTAATCATAATGCAAGTAAGCAAGAATTTCAAGAGCAAAAAGGCTCCTGAGGATTTTCGGAAGATCGAATGGTATTTTGAACACTTTTGTGAAATACTTGAATCAACTGGGGATGAGCGGATACTCGGTAAGTGCGAGAATTATCCCTAGGGGTATTCAGGTGACAAAGAACAGCAAGGCAGTAAGCTCAAACGATTCTCGGAATAACAGAGAGAATTTTGGGATATCTTGTAATAACAAGATCAACTGGGAAACATTGTATGAATGGCGAGTATACGTGGTTATCCATAGGAGTTTATCGATGAAAGGGAATTGCAAAAGCGATGAACACAAGTTCTCGGGTTATCAGCGGAGAGTATCTTCAGGGTCTTCACGTGCAGCAGACGATCATCAGTAATAAGGGGCTCTCCGGGTGAAAGTGATAACGAGATCCTAATGTTAGATTTAGCAAAATTCATTTAACCCGAATTGGAGAGAGATCAGAGTCCCAGAGTAAAGGTCGAGGAGTAAAAGATCCTAGTACCACCCAATGGCGACGTGGGCCCGTAAGACACACAACCATGTTAGTAAAAACTTTTCCAATGACTAGACTCGACTTCGGCCAAGGAGTTGGAAAGGGGGATTCCTACTGGCAGTCGGCTCTGATACCAACTTGTGACGCCCCCGATTCAATCGTACACTAATCATGCACGCAACTGTGTACGATCAAGATCAGGGACTCACTGAAAGATATCACAACACAACTCTACAACATAAATAAGTCATACAAGCATCATAATACAAGCCAGGGGCCTCGAGGGCTCAAATACAATTGCTCGATCATAGACGAGTCAGCGGAAGCAACAATATCTGAGTACAGACATAAGTTAAACAAGTTTGCCTTAAGAAGGCTAGCACAAAAGTAGCAATGATCGAAAAGGCAAGGCCTCCTGCCTGGGACCTCCTGACTACTCCTCGAAGCCGAACTCCATGTAGAATCATCCTCGGGATCTCTACCTCCTAGACTCCAGCATCTGGTTGCGACAACCAGGTATAGAAAGGGGAAAAGAGGGAGAAAAGCAACCGTGAGTACTCATCCAAAGTACTCGCAAGCAAGGAGCTACACTACATATGCATGGGTATATGTGTAAAGGACCATATCGGTGGACTGAACTGCAGAATGCCAGAATAAGGGGGGGATAGCTAGTGCTGTCGAAGACTACGCTTCTGGCCACCTCCATGTTGCAGCATGTAGAAGAGAGTAGATGGTAAGTTCACCAAGTAGCATCGCATAGCATAATCCTACCCGGCGATCCCCTCCTCGTCGCCCTGTTAGAGAGCGATCACCGGGTTGTATCTGGCACTTGAAAGGGTGTGTTTTATTAAGTATCCAGTTCTAGTTGTCATAAGGTCAAGGTACAACTCCGGGTCGTTCTTTTACCGAGGGACACGGCTATTCGAATAGATAAACTTCCCTGCAGGGGTGCACCACATAACCCAACACGCTCGATCCCATTTGGCCGGACACACTTTTCTGAGTCATGCCCGGCCGCGGAAGATCAACACGTCGCAGCCCCACCTAGGCTCAACAGAGAGGTCAGCACGCCGGTCTAAATCCTATGCGCGCAGGGGTCTGAGCCCATCGCCCATTGCACACCTGCACGTTGCGTACGCGGCCGGAAGCAGACCTAGCCTAGCAGGCATTCCAGTCCAATCCGGTGCGCGCCGCTCCGTCGCTGACGTCAAGAAGAGCTTCGGCTGATACCACGACGTCGAGTGCCCATAACTGTTCCCGCATAGTTGGTTAGTGCGTATAGACCAAATGGCCAGACCCAGATCAAATACCAAGATCTCGTTAAGCGTGTTAAGTATCCGCGAACGCCGACCAGGGCCAGGCCCACCTCTCTCCTAGGTGGTCTCAACCTGCCATGTCGCTCCGCCATAAATTAACAGTCGGGGGCCGTCAGGAACCTAGGCCCACCTCTACCGGGATGGAGCCACCTGTCCTTTCAGCCCCCTCATCAGAATCACTTGCGGGTACTCAACGAGCCGACCCGACTTTAGTCACCACATGTGTCATGTATATAAAGTATATGGTATATACCCGTGATCACCTCCCGAAGTGATCACGGCCCCGTAGTATAGCAAGGCAGACGGACAAGAGTGTAGGGCCACTGATGGAACACTAGCATCCTATACTAAGCAGTAGGATAGCAGGTAAGGGTAACAACTGTAGCAACAATGAGAGGCTATGCAACAGAATAGGATTAACTGAAAGCAGTAACATGCTACACTACTTTAATGCAAGCAGTATAGATAAGAATAGGCGATATCTGGTGATCAAGGGGGGGCTTTCCTGGTTGCTCTGGCAAGTAGGAGGGGTCGTCTTCGATGTAGTCGAACACACGAACATCGGCAGCGGTCTCGAAGTCTACCGAAAAGAAGTAACGGAGGGGGAACACAATAAATAACAGAGCAATCAAATGTAACACAAAGCAAGACGCGGCGATACGTTGTGCTAGGGGTGACCTAACGTAGGGATAGGTGATACCGGCGAAAGGGGAAACATCCGGGAAAATATCCCCGGTGTTTCGCGTTTTCTGACAGATGAACCGGAGGTGAAATGTTGCAGGTTCGCTATGCTAGGGACGCGTGGTTGGCGAACAGGTTGCGTATTCGGATTCGTCTTGTCGTTCTGAGCAACTTTCATGTACAAAGTATTTTCACCCGAGTTACGGATTATTTTATATGATTTTTATAAGTTTAAATGATTTTCTAAATTTCCAGGATTTATTTTAATTCGAAAATAAAAGAGAAATTGCTAAATGTACCCAGCCCTGTGTACACAGCAGTTTACACAGGGGCTGACATGTGGGCCAGGGGGACCCAGTTGACCAGTCAATGTTTGACTGGTCAACAGGAGGTGGGGCCCCCGTGTCATTGACAGATTAGGCTAAACATGGTATAATTAAGTTAACTAGTGATTAGGTTATTCTAATTATGATTAATTAAGTTAATTAATTATTTAATTAATTAATTAATTAATATTTTTTATTATTGTTATTATATTTTTTAATTTATTATTATTATTATTATTTATTTTTTTATAAAAATGTTCTGGGCAGTGGGCCCCGTTTGTCATAGGCCCCAGGGGCCTTGGCGGGTTTGATCGCTAGCGGGCATGGGCGCCAGCCCACCCGATAGGGCGCTGCGGCCAGCGGTGAAGGGGGCTGGCGCGAGGCCCAGCGTCGGCGACCGTGGCCGGAGCGAGGCGGCGCGGCAAGGCCAGCCGGAGCGAAGGGAGGCGCGGCGGCGTGCGCACGGGGTTGCGGGCGGTGCAGTGGCGCGGAGTAGGACGCGCCCGGGGCGGCGATGCGCGCGGCGGCGAGGCACAGGTCGCGGGCGGGCAGGGGCGACCACGGTGAGGCATGCGAGCGGGGAGACGCGGGGAAAGGTGGCCAGCGGCGGGGTCCGAATTCGGCGGAGGTCGATCCGCAATAGCACGCACGATGGAGGCAAGGCGAAAGGGAGGCTCACATCGCAATGTGTAGGGGCCCAGGGGAGCCGGAGGGACCCTGCCGGCGAGGTCCGGCGGCCGGACGGGCCGGCAGGCGCGAGGGCGAAGTAGAGGTGCGGGTTGAGGGAGGCCGTCATGCGGAGGAAGAGGAGCCGCGGGGACGGAGCCGACGAGGAAGGCGCGGGAGGAAGGGAGCTTCGAGGAGGACGCCGGGGAGGCGGCCCTCGGCGCCGGCGGGCGGGGGCCGTCCTCGGGCGCGGGCGCGCCGAGAGGAGGGGAACGAACAGGGGCGCCCCTCCTCCATGCGTCAGTGTGTGTATGTGGGTGACGGCGCGGGGAGGGAGCGAGGGAGAGTGGGGGTGTCGGTTAGGTTTCCCCCGAGTGGGGGGATATGGAGGAGGGTGTGGGCGCCGGCTGGGCTGGTGGGCTGGCCTGGTTGCCAGCTGGGCCGGATGGCCCAGTGGGGGGAGGGTTCTTTTCTTTTGTTTTATGTTTTGTTTGTTCTTTTTATTTATTTGCTTTGTACTATTTTAGTTTAACTTCCTATTACTTTTAGTTTTAGTAAAATATACACGTAGCATCTAAATTCACATTGCAACTTAGTCCATAGTCACAAAAAGACTAGTCCTCAAATAAATTAGTTTGACATTTTATTAATTACAAACGGTATTTAAATAATTGTTTTTACCGAAGTTTTATTCATCTTATAGTATTAAAACATTTTATAAAGGTGTGGTTTCTCCTCCATAATTAGCTATGCAATATTTGGTTCACTCCGAACATTATAGTTTTAATATTTGAAAACATTTATTGTTTGCTTGATTTTGAATTTGAATTTGGAGCGGTTTCAAACTAACGTGAGATTAGCAACAGTAATCGAAGTGGCATGGCATCATTAGCAGAGGGTTACTGTAGCTTAATTATCCGGGCGTCACAAGCATAACCCCAAAACGATAGCGGTAAATCAGTAAGAGACATCATAGATCGCACAATATCTAATAAAGTACGATTACGATGTTCGGACACACCATTACGCTGTGGTGTTCCGGGTGGCGTAAGTTGCGAAACTATTCCGCATTGTTTCAAATGAAGACCAAACTCGTAACTCAAATATTCACCTCCACGATCAGATCATAGAAACTTTATTTTCTTGTTACGATGATTTTCCACTTCACTCTGAAATTCTTTGAACTTTTCAAATGTTTCAGACTTATGTTTCATCAAGTAGATATACCCATATCTGCTCAAATCATCTGTGAATGTCAGAAAATAATGATACCCGCCGCAAGCATCAAGACTCATCGGACCGCATACATCAGTATGTATTATTTCCAATAAGTTTGTTGCTCGCTCCATTGTTCCAGAGAACGCAGTCTTAGTCATCTTGCTCATGAGGCATGGTTCGCAAGTATCATGTGATTCCAAAAGCCCATCAGCATGGAGTTTCTTCATGCGCTTTACACCAATATGATCTAAACGGCAGTGCCACAAATAAGTTGCACTATCATTTTTAAACTTATATCTTTTGGCTTCAATACTATGAATATGTGTATCACTACTATCGAGATTCAACAAAAATAGACCAATCATCATGGGTGCATGACCATAAAAGATATTATTCATATAAATAGAATTACCATTATTCTCTGATTTAAATGGATAACCGTCTCGCATCAAACAAGATCCAGATATAATGTTCATGCTTAACGCTGGCACCAAATAACAATTATTTAGGCCTAAAACTAATCCCGAAGGTAGATGTAGAGGTAGCATGCCGACGGCGATCACATCGACTTTGGAACCATTTCCCACGCGCATCGTCACCTTGTCCTTAGCCAATCTTCGCTTAATCCGTAGCCCCTATTTCGAGTTGCAAATATGAGCAACAGAACCAGTATCAAATACCCAGGCGCTACTACGAGCATTAGTAAGGTACACATCAATAACATGTATATCAAATATACCTTTCACTTTGCCATCCTTCTTATCCGCCAAATACTTGGGGCAGTTCCGCTTCCAGTGACCAGTCCCTTTGCAGTAGAAGCACTCAGTCTCAGGCTTATGTCCAGTCTTGGGCTTCTTCAGTTGAGCAGCAACTTGCTTGTCGTTCTTCTTGAAGTTCCCCTTCTTCCCTTTGCCCTTATTCTTGAAACTAGTGGTCTTGTTAACCATCAACACTTGATGCTGGTTCTTGATTTCTACCTCCGCATCCTTTAGCATCGCGAAGAGCTCGGGAATTGTCTTATCCATCCCTTGCATATTATAGTTCATCACGACGCTTTTGTAGCTTGGTGGCAGTGATTGAAGAACTCTTTCAATGACACTATCAACCGGAAGATTAACTCCTAGTTGAGTCAAGTGATTGTGGTACCCAGACATTCTGAGTATATGTTCACTAATAGAACTATTCTCCTCCATTTTGCAGCTGTAGAACTTATTGGAGACTTCATATCTCTCAATCCGGGCATTTGCTTGAAATATTAACTTCAACTCCTGGAAAATCTCATATGCTCCATGATGTTCAAAACGTCATTGAAGTCCCGGTTCTAAGCCATAAAGCATGGCACACTGAACTATCGAGTAGTCATCAGCTTTGCTTTGCCAGGCGTTCACAACATCTGGTGTTGCTCCTGCAGCGGGTCTTGCACCTAGCGGTGCTTCCAGGACGTAATTCTTCTATGTAGCAATGAGGATAATCCTCAAGTTACGGACCCAGTCCGTGTAGTTGCTACCATCATCTTTCAACTTAGCTTTCTCTAGGAACGCATTAAAATTCAACGGAACAGTAGCACGGGTCAATTATCTACAACAACATAGACATGCAAAATACTATCAGGTACTAAGTTAATGATATATTAAAGTTCAATTAATCATATTACTTAAGAACTCCCACTTAGATAGACATCCCTCTAATCATCTAGGTGATCACATGATCCATATCAACTAAACCATGTCCGATCATCACGTGAGATGGAGTAGTTTTTAATGGTGAACATCTCTATGTTGATCATATCTACTATATGATTCACACTCGACCTTTCGGTCTCAGTGTTCCAAGGCCATATCTGCATATGCTAGGCTCGTCAAGTTTAACCCGATTATTCTGCGTGTGCAAAACTGGCTTGCACCCGTTGTATGTGAACATAGAGCTTATCACACCCGATCATCACGTGGTGTCTCGGCACGACGAACCGTAGCAACGGTGAATACTCAGGGAGAACACTTGTACCTTGAAATTTAGTGAGAGATCATCTTATAATGCTACCGCCGTACTAAGCAAAATAAGATGCATAAAGGATAAACATCACATGCAATCAATATAAGTGATATGATATGGTCATCATCATCTTGTGCCTTTGATCTCCATCCCCAAAGCACCATCATGATCACCATCGTCACCGGCTTGACACCTTGATCTCCATCGAAGCATCATTGTCGTCTCGCCAACTATTGCTACTACGACTATCGCTACCGCTTAGTGATAAAGTAAAGCAATTACATGGCGATTGAATTTCATACAATAAAACGACAACCATATGGCTCCTGCCAGTTGCCGATAACTATTACAAAACATGACCATCTCATACAACAATTTATATATCATCACGTCTTGACCATATCACATCACAGCAAGCCCTGCAAAAACAAGTTAGACGTCCTCTACTTTGTTGTTGCAAATTTTACGTGGCTGCTACGGGCTTAGCAAGAACCGTTCTTACCTACGCATCAAAACCACAACGATTTTTCGTCAAGTGTGCTGTTTTAACGTTCAACAAGGACCGGGCATAGTCACACTTGATTCAACTAAAGTTGGAGAAACAGACACCCACTAGCCACCTGTGTGCGAAGCACGGCGGTAGAACCAGTCTCATGAACGCGGTCATGTAATGTCGGTCTGAGCCACATCATCCAATAGTACCACCGAATCAAAGTATGACATGCTGGTAAGCAGTATGACTATTATCGCCCACAACTCTTTGTGTTCTACTCGTGCATATACCATCTACGCATACACCTGGCTCGGATGCCACTGTTAGGGAACGTAGTATTTCAAAAGAATTCCTACGATCACGCAAGATCTATCTAGGAGAAGCATAGCAACGAGTGGGGAGAGTGTGTCCACGTACCCTCATAGACCGAAAGCGGAAGCTTTTAGTAATGCGGTTGATGTAGTCGAACGTCTTCGCGATCCAACCGATCCAAGTACTGAATGCACGGCACCTCCGCGATCTGCACACGTTCAGCTTGGTGACGTCCCTCGAACTCTTGTTCTAGTTGAGGCCATGGGAGAGTTTCATCAGCACGACGGCATGGTGCCGGTGATGATGACGTTACCGACGCAGGGCTTCGCCTAAGCACTACGACAATATGACCGAGGTGGAAAACTGTGGAGGGGGCACCGCACACGGCTAAAGATCAACTTGTGTGTCTATGGGGTGCCCCCCTCCCCCGTATATAAAGGAGAGGGAGGAGGAGGCCGGCCAAGGGAGGAGGCGCGCCATTGAGGGGGGGAGTCCTACGAGGACTCCAAACCTAGTAGGATTCGCCCCCCTTTCCTATTCCAAGTGGGAGAAGGGGGGAAGGAGGAGGAGGAGAGAAGGAAGGAGGGGGCGCTGCCCCCTCCCCTTGTACAATTCGGATTGGGGCAAGGTGGCGCACGCCACCTCCTAGCCAGCCCTCTCTCTTCTCAACTAAGGCCCATGAGGCCTAATAGCTTCCGGGGGGGGGGGGGGTGGGGGTGTTCCGGTAACCCCCGGTACTCCAAAAGTTATCCGAAACGACCCGAACCATTCCAGTGTCTGAATGTAACCTTACAATATATGAATCTTTATGACTCGACCATTTCGAGACTCCTCATCACGTCCTTTATCTCATCTGAGACTCTGAACAACCTTCGGTCATCAAATCACACAAACTCATAATACAAATTGTCATCGAACATTAAGCATGCGGACCCTACGGGTTCGAGAACTATGTAGACATGACCGAGACACATCTCCGGTTAATAACCAATAGCGGAACCTGGATGCTCATATTGGTCCTACATATTCTACGAAGATCTTTATCGGTCAAACCGCACAACAACATACGTTGTTCCCTTTGTCATCGGTATGTTACTTGCCTGAGATTCGATCATCGGTATCATCATACCTAGTTCAATCTCGTTACCGGAAAGTCTCTTTACTCGTTCCGTAATGCATCACCCCGCAACTAACTCATTAGTCACATTGCTTGCAAGGCTTATAGTGATGTGCATTACCGAGAGAGCCCAGAGATACCTCTCCGACAATCGGGGTGACAAATCCTAATCTCGATCTATGCCAACTCAACAAACACCATCGGAGACACCTGTAGAGCATCTTTATAATCACCTAGTTGCGTTGTGATGTTTGATAGCACACTAAGTGTTCCTCCGGTATTTGGGAGTTGCATAATCTCATAGTCATAGGAACATGTATAAGTAAAGCAATAGCAATAAACTAAATGATCATAGTGCTAAGCTAACGGATGGGTCTTGTCCATCACATCATTCTCTAATGATGTGATCCCGTTCATCAAATGACAACATATGTCTATGGCTAGGAAACTTAACCATCTTTGATTAACGAGCTAGTCTAGTAGAGGCATACTAGGGACACTCTGTTTGTCTATGTATTCACACATGTACTAAGTTTCCGGTTAATACAATTGTAGCATGAATAATAAACATTTATCATTATATAAGGAAATATAAATAACAACTTTATTATTGCCTCTAGGGCATATTTCCTTCAATAACCACTAACCCTAGCACAAGATCTTGCTACCCCCAATAATGGTAGGTAGACAATACATAGTCAAAGCACAAACATAACCCTAAATGCATCATATTCATTGATTTCCGCACATAAGAGCAAGAACTAGGGTTTGCAACAATGTGAGCAATGCAACAAAAATAGGTGATTCCAACCAACCAAAAGAAGGGGGAGTGGGAGAGGTACCTTGGGTGATGCAAATGCTCCAGATCCACCGGACGAATCTCTACCAATGGGGAGGGATTTAGTGGTTGCTTTAGTGGGGGGAGAGGGGGAAAGATGATGAGCTCGGGGGGAAGAAGGAGATTTGGAGTGAATGGGTGGGTGGTGGGGCCCACCCAGTCACCCCAACACCTTATCCACTACACAGACCTACTGTCGCGGTGCTTGACGGTAGGCTAGATCACCCTACCATCTGGGTCCATGGTGGTAGGCCCCTTTGCCACGTCAGCTGGCGTTAACGGCCGTCACCCTACCGACTAGGGGTGTGGTCGTAGGATGTGATACCTGATACGTCTCCAATGTATCTATAATTTATGAAGTATTCATGCTGTTATATTGTCATTCTTGGATGTTTTACAATCATTTTATAGCAACTTTATATCACTTTTTGGGACTAATCCCAGTGCCCAGTGCCAGATGCTGTTTTTTGCTTGTTTTTTACATCGCAGGAAATCAATATCAAACGGATTCCAAACACCGCGAAACTTTTTGGATAATTTTATGGACCAGAACACCCAGGGTGGACCAGAGAAGCACCTGGGGGGTGCCCCGAGGGGGGCACAACCCACCTGGGCGCGCCTGGGGGCTACCGCACACCCTCTTCGCCCTGTAAATCCCAAATATTCCAAAAACCCTCGGGGAGAACCTAGATCAGAAGTTCCGCCGCCGCAAGGCTCTGTAGCCACCGAAAACCAATCTAGACCCCGTTCCGGCACCCTGTCGAAGGGAGAATCATCTCCGGTGGCCATCTTCATCATCCCGGCGGCCTCTATGATGAGGAGGGAGTAGTCCACCCTCGGGGCTGAGGGTTTGTAGCAGTAGCTATGTGTTTAATCTCTCTCTCTCTCTCGTGTTCTTGAGATGTCACGATCTTGATGTATCGCGGGCTTTGTTAATATAGTCGGATCATATGGTTTCCCCCCTCTATATTGTTGTGATGAATTGAGTTTTTCTCTTTGAGGTTTCGTTGTTATCGGATTGAATACTTTTATGTATTTGAGAGCACCTGATATATGTCTTGCATATGAATACTCATTTTGACAATGGGGTATCGTATCGATTCACTTGATATATGTTTTGACACTCAACTCGCGGATTCCCGAGGTGACATTGGGGTAATCTACGCATAGGGGTTGATGCACGTTCTTGTCTTTGTTTCTCCGGTAGAAATCTTGGGGCACTCTTTGAGGTTCTTTGTGCTGGATTGAGTATTATGAATCTGAAATTATTTGGTGTTATTTTAGTACGAACTCTTGGATAGAACGATCGGAAAGAATAGCTTCAAGGTGGTTTCGTACCCTACAAATAATTTCTTCTTATGTTCTCTGCTAGATAGGAACTTTGGAGTGATTCTTCATTGCACATTGAGGGATGGTTATATGATCCAATTATATTAACATTGTTGAGAGATTGCACTAGCGAAAGTACGGACCCTAGGCCTCATTTTCAAGCATTGCAATACCGTTTTTGCTCTGTTTTATCAATTGCTACCTTGCTATTTTTATTTATTCAGATTATAAAAATATACTTCTACCATCAATATTACACTTTTATCACCATCTCTTCGCCGAAGTAGTGCACCTATACAATTTGCCATTGTATTGGGTGTGTTGGGGACACAAGAGATTTTTTGTATTTGATTGCAGGGTTGTTTGAGAGAGACCATCTTCATCCTACACCTCCCACGAATTGATAAACCTTAGGTCATCCACTTGATGGAAAATTGCTACTATCCTTCAAAACTCTGCGCTTGGAGGCCCAACACGAGTCTACAAGAATAAAGTTGCGTAGTAGACATCAAGCTCTTTTCTGGCGCCGTTGCCAGGGAGGCTAGGTAAGCGGCGCTCATATCCCGTCAACGAAACTCTTTTCTAGCGCCGTCGCCTGGGAGGTGAGTGCTTGAAGGTATATCTTTAGATCTTCCAATCAAATCTTTTAGTTTCTTGTTTTATCACTAGTTTGGTTTATAAAAGAAAACTACATAAAAAATGGAATTGAGGTTGCATCATATTATTGATCATCTTTATAATATATTTCTTGAAAATGATGGAAAGGAAAATTGTGCTCAGTTGATAGAAGAAGAATTCAATAAAATGTTTGGCATAAATGATGAGCATGATTGCAATGTTGTTAGTATGAATTCTTTGAATATCCATGATGCTAATGATATGTAAAGCCATAATCTTGGAGATGCTATGTTTGATGAAGATGAGATTTTTAGTCCCCCAAGATTTGATGTGCAAATTTTTTATAATGATTGCATGCCTCCTATTTATGATGATTATACTGATGAAAGTGGATTTGGAGAGGTCATGACTTTATTTAGTGATGAATCCACCATTCTGGATGAGGCTTCAATTGACTATGATAACAAAGTTTCTATCTATGATGATTATGGTGATGACATGTATGCTATAAATAATAATGATAACCATGAAACTTGTCATCACAATTTAATTTTCACTCTCATGATAATTATTTTGTTGAGTTTGCTCCCACTACTATTGATGAGAAGAAATTTGCTTATGTGGAGAGTAAGAATTTTTTTATGATTGTGGACCATTAAAAGAATGCTTTATGTCATAGTTATATTGATGAATCTATTCATGATGCTACTGAGAATTATTATGAGAGAGGAACTTATGCTTCATGATGATCACTTTGTGTTTCAATTCTTTACTTTTATGCGAGCATCATTGAATCATCATGCCTAGCTAAAAGGCATTAAAGAAAAGCACTTGTTGGGAAACAACCCAACACTTTTACCTACTGTTTTTGTGTGTTCACATGATTATGCTACTGTACTAATCGTTTTTTATTGCTTTTGTTTCAATAAAGTGCCAAGTAAAGCCTTTGGGATAGCATGGAAGATAGTTGACTTCAATCTGTGCAAAAAACAGAAACTTTTGGTTCCAGAAAAAGAATTGTTTAAATTCATTGAATGTGATAAAATTCTGAATTTTTTACAGATGATTGATATGCAAATTCTGTACGTTTTCCTAATTTTTCAGAATTTTTGGAGTAGCATAAGTATGGTTATTCTGCAGATCATTACAGATTGTTCTGTTTTTGACAGATTCTGTTTCAATGCATAGTTTGCTTGTTTTCTAGTTTCTATGGCTTATATTGCTCAATATGAATTGTGGAAATGATATGCTATATTAGGAATTGTGGGGAAACAATTATGAATCTTGTCTTTGACAGTACCAAAGTGAAATGGTTTGCTCTTTATCATACTAATCTATCTCGCGAAGTTCCGTTAAGTTTTGTGTGATTGAAGTTTTCAAGTTTTGGGTGAGATATCGATATGATGAGAATAAGGAGTGACAAGACACTAAGCTTGGGGATGCCCAAGGCACCCCAAGGTAATATTCAAGTAAGATCCAAGCAACCAAGCTTGGGGATGCCACGGAAGGCATCCCCTCTTTCGTCTCCAACATTATTGGTAACCTCACTTGGAGCTATATTTTCATTTGTCACATGATATGATTTTTGCTTGGAGCATCATATTATTTTGTTAGTATTTGCTTGTTTTTATTTAGAATAAAGTTTTACATCTTTTACTTCAATAAAAATGTCAAGGATAGCCTTTACCATGCTTATTTTGCAAGTCTATGTGTTGCTGTTTCAAAACAGAAAGTTTATCGCTGTTGCAAAAATTCTCTATAAAAGTCAGAATGTGATAAAATATTGAAACTTTTTGCACAATAAGATATGATAAATTTTCTACAGTGTGGTAAATTTTCATAATTTTGGAGTTAAGGAAGTATTGATACTCTTGCATTCTTTACAGACTGTACTGTTTTGGCAGATTGCCGTTATGTTTGCATATGTTTGCTTGTTTAATGATTCTATTTGAGGATAGGAGTATTAAATATGCAGAGGCATTTAGTATGCAATGTTGAATAATAATTTTAGTGATTTGCTACAATAGAAAATGATATGGTTTTTGCATTGGTTTATACTAACTTATCTCATGAGTTCTTGTTGAGTTTTGTGTGGATGAAGCTTTTGAGATTTAGGAAAACCGTGATATAAAAGGAATTAAGGAGACACAAAATATTTCAAGAAGTCTCAAGCATCTAAGCTTGGGGATGCCCCGGTAGGCATCCCACCTTTCTTCATCAACAATTATCGGTTAGTATCGGTTGATCCTAAGTTTTTGCTTATTCACATGAGTTGTGCTATCCTTGATGTCATTTTATTTTCATTTTGCTTGCTGTTTTAATAAAATACTTAGATCTGAAATTTTTAAATAAGAGAGAGCCCTCACGTAGCTATCTATTTACATAACTACTCGCTTGATCTTCACTTATATCTTTTTTTGGAATAGTTTGTCATTTACTATTGTGCTTCACGTATATCCTATGATTAAATTGTTGAATGAATTGAATATCATGAAGTTAAAATTATATGTTCATATCATTCCTAGTGGTAGCTTCACATTGGGTTTAGAAAGTGAAATCTTTTGAAGCTTGAAAATCACAATATTGGTCATACAAGCAATTCATGAATGATTAGTATAAGGAAGAGAACTTTCACATGCAAATACACAATCTTGGAAATCTTTTGTGATTGTGAGCCCCCGTCGAAATATTATAGCTAAAATTGTTGACGTTGGACAAGGAAGAGAACGTAATGATTTATGTTTGTTCATATTCACACAGAAGTTATATTGTCATAAATCCTTCAACATGTGGTGCTTGCCCCATCTTTGCTAGCCAGAAATTCCGCACCAAGTAGAGATACTACTTGTGCATCAAAAAACCCTTATACCCAAATCTTATTTCCAAGAGTCCACCATACCTACCTAAGGATTGAGCAAGATCCTTCAAGTAAGTTGTCGTCGGTGCAATAAGGCAATAAAAATTGCTTCTAAAAGTGTTAGATCAATTAGTGTAAGAGAAAATTGAGCGTTGTACGAACTTGTGATGGCAAAGAATAAAAGCGACAGACTGCATAATAAAGGTTGCTATCATAAGGGGCAATATAACGTGATGTTCTTTTGCACTACGGGGTTGAGCATACAAACAAAAAGCACATGGCAACCTCAGCTTCCCTCTGCGAAGGGCGTATCTTTTACTTTTATGTATTTACTTTCATGCAAGAGTCAAAGTTCTCTCTATTCCATTTTATTTTTCTCTTTTCGCAAGCATCATGTGGCGAGGAAAGATCTAGGTACATATATCCAGTTGGATATGGGTAGCATGAGTTATTATTGTTGACACCATCCTTGAGGTGAATACGTTGGGAGGCAAAATTATAAGCCCCTATCTTTCTATGTGTCCGGTTGAAACGTTTTGCTCATGTGTATGCGGTGAGTGTTTGCAATCATAGAAGACTATATGATGGTTGAGTATGTGGAGCTCTTACTTAGACTTTGTTGAATAAGTTGAATTGCAATTGCTTGGTGACTAAGAACATAGGTTGTTGAGTTTCAAGAGAATTCATTGTTTGAACCTTAACATGTGAATTGGTTGTTACCTTACCATGATGAGTTTTATGAGAAAGAATTGCTATTATGATGCTAGGAAAAGTGATTGAAATTATCATTGATCAAACGTATGCACTTTGCTAGCATTCACACTTCATAAATTATTTCTTTTATCATTTACCTACTCGAGAACGAGTAGGAATTAAGCTTGGGGATGCTGATACGTCTCCAACGTATCTATAATTTATGAAGTATTCATGCTGTTATATTGTCATTCTTGCATGTTTTACAATCATTTTGTAGCAGCTTTATATCATTTTTTGGGAGTAACCTATTGAACCAGTGCCCGGTGCCAGTTGCTGTTTTTTGCTTATTTTTTACATCGCAGGAAATCAATACCAAACGGAGTCCAAACACCGCAAAACTTTTTGGAGAATTTTTATGAACCAGAACACCTAGGATGGGCCAGAGAAGCACCTGGGAGGTGCCCTAAGGGGGGCATAACCCACCAGGGCGCGCCTGGGCCCCCAGGCGTGCCCAGGTGGGTTGCGCCCACCTCGGTGGCCTCCCGCACCTCCTATTTGCCCTATAAAATCCCAAATATTCCAAAAACCCCCGGGGAGAACCTAGATCAGAAGTTCCGCCGCCGCAAGGCTCTATAGCCACCGAAAACCAATCTAGACCCCGTCCCGGCACCCTAATGGAGGGCGAATCATATCTGATGGCCATCTTGATCATCCCGGCGGCCACCATGATGAGGAGGGAGTAGTCCACCCTCGGGGCTGAGGGTTTCTACCAGTAGCTATGTGTTTAATCTCTCTCTCTCTCTCTCATGTTCTTGAGATGTCACGATCTTGATGTATCGCGGGCTTTGTTAATATAGTCGGATCATATGGTTTTCCCCCTCTCTATCTTGTTGTGATGAATTGAGTTTTTCCCTTTGAGATTTCGTTGTTATCGGATTGAATAGTTTTATGGATTTGAGAGAACTTGATATATGTCTTGCATATGAATACTCGTGGTGACAACGGGGTATCGTATTGATTCACTTGATATATGTTTTGGCACTCAACTCACGGATTCCCAGGTGACATTGGGGTAATCTACGCATAGGGGATGATGCACGTTCTTGTCTTTGTTTCTCCGGTAGAAATCTTGGGGCACTCTTTGAGGTTCTTTGTGTTGGATTGAGTATTATGAATCTGAAATTATTTGGTGTTATTTTAGTACGAACTCTTGGATAGATCGATCGGAAAGAATAGCTTCGAGGTGGTTTCGTACCCTACAAATAATTTCTTCTTATGTTCTCCGCTAGATAGGAACTTTGGAGTGATTCTTCATCGCACTTTGAGGGATGGTTATATGATCCAATTATATTAGCATTGTTGAGAGATTGCACTAGCAAAAGTACGGACCCTAGGCCTCATTTACAAGCATTGCAATACCGTTTTTGCTCGTTTTATCAATTGTTACCTTGCCTTTTATTTATTCAGATTATAATCAATATTACACTTTTATCACCATATCTTCGCCGAACTAGTGCACCTATACAATTTGCCATTGTATTGGGTGTGTTGGGGACACAAGAGATTTCTTGTATTTGGTTGGAGGGTTGTTTGAGAGAGACCATCTTCATCCTACACCTCCCACGGATTGACAAACCTTAGGTCATCCACTTGAGGGAAAATTGCTATTGTCCTACAAAACTCTGCCCTTGGAGGCCGAACACGAGTCTACAAGAATAAAGTTGCATAGTAGACATCAATACCCTACCGCCGGGTGGGTGGAGGTAGGGAAAATGGTCAAATCTTGATTTTTTTGCAACCAGGGTCAGATCCTGCTAAAGTTTGGCAAATGGCTCAAAACACCAATTTTGGACACACTGCATGCACAACATTCAAATGTATGTTACAACATGGCAATGGCTCAAAAGACATCAGATCTGGCTTCTTTGCTAGGGGGGGGCACACACCTCCTCCCCCTGATGGCGGTGGCAAATTGACATGAACATCGGGGGAGGGTTTGGGCCAGAGAGTGGGACGGTGGGTAGATGACTCATCCTTGGCGGTTATGTTATGTTGTGAAGGAGGCAATGTCTCAGAAGACATCCGATTTGGCTTCTTCGCTAGGGGGGGTGGCACACACCTCCTCCCCCTTGATGGCGGTGGCAAATTGACATGAACATCAAGGGAGGGATCAGACCGGAGAGTGGGACGGTGGGTATGGGACTCATCCTTGGCGGTCTATGGGAAGTATGCTGTGAAGGATAGAGGGTGGCATGGCAAAGGTGAGCTGGGCATTATCTGGTTTTAAAGGCGAGGGATCCACAGAGATATGTCTCACTACGGCGGGACACCGAGCAAGAAGCGGAGGTTTCGACAAAAAAAGGGAAGAGTGTGTCGTGGGGTGGGTTTTTGTGTTGGGCGTGTGTTGGGAATAACAGGGCAGATAGTCCAAATAATCAGGTTTCTCCCCCACATATGGGCTGGATTTGAGGAAGCTCAGACTGTCCAGAAGACTGAGTTTTGGGGATCCCACTGGGTGCCCATTTGATGTGCAAACACGACTAAACGTACATGGAAGAAATGAGCTTTGACCTTGGACAAGACCTTAATCATTTGTTTGATTCATTTGTATACATAGGTACGTGCCCGTGCGTTGCCATGGAAGCCAAATATTTTTCTAGCACAATAATTTGGTAGCTCGGTCATGGGTAGTAAGTAACTTAATGGGATTGAGCGGTGTATGGGAAGACGCGGTGAAATATGGTGTAAAGTTGAGTAATGAAATTCCACATTATTGCAAAAAGGTAAGTTAAGTAAGGTGGAGTTGATGTTGTACTACAAAAGGTAAGTAAACTAACATGATTGAGCGGCGAATTTGAAAGGTGCGATCAAATATGGCGTGGTAAAAAAACGGCTGGATGAAAAAAGTTGTTGAATGAGTATGGTGGAAAAAAGGAGAACCGGTTGACAAAGAGTTTTTCTTGACAAGAAAAGAAACACTACTTATTAAGTAGTGCAGCTCGTAGCAAAGTATGTGTCGGGGGTTGGGTGCGACATATGCCAAAGGATGGCTTATCATGGCGGGAGCGAGTAGAACGTCGCCAGTGCCCGGAAGCGGGATGAGGCGTAGACACGAACGCCGGCGTACTTTACCCAGGTTTGGGGCTCTCCTAGGAGATAACACCCCTAGTCCTGCTCTGCGGGGTCTCCGCATGATCACTAAGGCACTACTGAGTACAATGGTGCTCCTCGAGCTATATGCTAGAGGTAGGACAAAGCAAGGCTAGCTCTCCCCTCTCTCTATTTGTGAGTCTAGTTCTAACAGGTTGGGAACCCTTTGCATGGGTGCCCTGGGGGTTTATATAGGCCTACCCCCCAGGGGTACAATGGTAATCTGGTCGGGTGTAGGACCTGACTGTCAATGACTCTGGTCGCCGGCTTCTCTGCCGGCTGCTGGGGCCCGCCGCCTGGTGGGCCCAGCCGACTGGTCTGGTACGGAGCCGACATGCCGCTCCCGCCGCTCGCGGGTCTTGCCGGCTGCTGGTTACTGTAGCCGTAATGCTAATGACACATACTTGGTCAGGGGAGCGTGGCTACAGTCCCGCCGCCTGGAGGGAGATCACTGTAGTCACACCGTGTCTCATCTGGTTAATGGCGCACAGACCCCGAGGGAGGAGTGGGCCGCCTGCTAGAGGCCAGCCTCCCTCGGGCCCGACTGGTCAGGCTTCCGCTGTCTTCCGGGCTCTCGCTGCCTGGTAAGGCCCGCTGCCTGCAGGCCGTACCGATAGGCCGTCGTGGGAACAAGGCTCCGCCAGAGAGGAGTGACGTCAAGGGCGGAGCGGCAACAGTGCCGCGTCGTGCGGAGATCTCCGCCTGTACGGGGCACTGTGACAGGGCCTCGCCCTGGATATGGGGGTGATGGGCTACACTGTAGCCACATCCTGTCTTGTCTTCTTAATGGGGGCGCAGACTCTGAGGGCGCCGTGGGCCGCCTGCTAGGAGCCGGCCTCTCTGGAGGCCGCTTGCTAGGAGTCGGCCTGTCTTGGTGCCGTCTTCTAGAGCTTGGCCATCTTCTGGCAGCCGACCACTTGAGCCAGTCGGCCACCAGAAGGCGGCGCTTCATTCTGGATGTTTGTGGGGCGCAGCTGGCCCAATGTCTTGAAAGGCTCAGGGACTTGGGTTAGGCTACCCGTGGCCCATTACTCCGACAGTAGTCCCCGAAGCTGGTGAGGTGTCGCAGCTAAAAGCCGAGAGGCCTCAGCAGTTTCCTTCTCCGAGTGCTCTTGCTGAATGCCTCGTCCGTCTCCTGGCGCGCCGCCTGTTGGGAGTCGGACGCGACCAGGCGGCTTCGTGCGATGTTTTCGAAATGCCAAGGCGGGAAACATGTGGCGTGCTTTCTAAGCCAGGCCCGCCGCCTGCTGCAAGTACGCCATGCGGCGCCTGCCAGTCGGGCCAGCCTGCCAACCCAGGCTCATGATGGGACGTGACAGCGGGCCGGGCCTGCCACTACCGGGCCTCGGCGCGCGGCCGGATCCGCTGCGGCCGAGGCAAGCGGTTGCGATTCCTAGGGGAGTTACTGCGCAGCAACTTGCGAAATAAACGCGGGACCGTGGGGTCATGGGCGCAGTTAATCCCACGATCCCACGCCATGGCCCCTCGGCTTCGTAGCCCGAGGGCTATAAGTAGGGGGGGAGGGGGAGCGGCGGAGCACGCGCGCCCTCCTCTCCCTTCGCCATTTCCATCTTCTTCCTCCCCTTGCTGCTACCGCACCTCCGTGCTCCGCCGAGGCGCCGCTGCAGCTCGCCGCCGTTAGGCTCCTTCGCCTCAAGCTTCTTGCTCGCTCCTGCTTGGTCTCCATGGTGCGCCAGAAGGGAGGGGACTGGGATGGCTCGCTCGTGATCAACGACCATCTCTCCTTCCTCCACGCCACACGGCGGTTGCCCGGCGAGGGTTTCGTCAAGGCGCGTGTGCCGCCGAAGAGGAGATCTCGCCGGCACCGCAAGGAGGCGAGAGGGTCGTCTTCCGCTCGCACTTCCTCCGCAGCTTTGGCCTGCCGGCAAGCAGATTCCTTCGCTCCTTTATGGAGTTCTACCATCTTTAGCCGCACCACTTGACGCCCAACACCGTGACGCTGTTATCCGCCTTCGTCACGGCATGCAAGGGCTACCTCGGCATCCTCCCCACCATCGAGTTGTGGGGAGCTTTCTTCTACACCAAACTGGGCACCTCCGCCAAGGAGAAGGCGGCCCAGTGTGGTGCCTTCGTCGCGGTGCGCCGGCCATCGCCGAAGAACGTATTCCCCACCATCAAGCCGTCACAGTCGGTGAAACTGTGGCAGAAATCCTATTTCTGCGCGGAGAACATCGACCCGGTAATCGACTTCATCAACTTGCCACCCTACGAAGCCGCCCCCCGGCTGAGCCTCGAGCCAACTGGGGCTACAAGCCGAAGCCCATATCAGCCGACGCCGCCTCCGTCAGCACCCGGAGCCAGTCGATGGCGGAGGCGGAGGGCCAACTGGGACTACAAGCCGAAGCCCATATCAGCCGACGCCGCCGCCGCCATCGACCGGCTCCGGGTGCTGACGGAGGCGGAGGGCCTCATGGCATCCGACCTACTGGTCGCCTTTGTCGAGCGCCGGGTTCTCACGCTCCAAGGCCGGCCTCATCTGATCTGTCGGATGAGTGGGCACCACGACCCGAGCCGGAAGTGCACGAGGGACATGCCGACTGCCAAGGTGACCCGGATGGTGAACGAGATCGCCGACCTCAAGCTGTCGGAGGGGTCATGGCGGTTCAGCAAGTGGCCATACTCCCGCGCCAACCCGCCGCCTGCTGTAAGCTCTTCAACTCTTTCTTCTTGGTACTTGTCTTGGTCTTGATCGATCGATCTTTTGGACGCAGATCTATATGTCTCCGGCGACGGCCGCCATCATGGGGCCGGGTGGAGACTTTCAGCCGGACCGGGAGGTGAGTGACGTGGACGACCCCGACTTGGGGGCGGCCGCCCTGGAGGACGATGCTACGCGAGGTGCCGGCAAGGCGGATGCGGGCCCCTCCGCCGAGCCGGCCGCTCGAGGTGGCACGCGTAAGCGTAAACAGGGCGCGGCCTTGTTTGGCAGCGCGCCGAAGAAGGCCAAGAACCTGACTGCCGCGACCAGGCGGAAGGAGGCTGCCGCGAAGGCGGCCAAGTTTCAGAAGCTTCCAAAGGCACCTCCCATGGTGTCGGCGTAAGTACCTTTTCCTTGAGCTTTTCCCCTCTTGTTGATTCTGTCTAAGCTTCCTTGCTTTATTTTCCTTGACTTAGGGCCCCGCTCTCTCTTGAGAAGTTGGCCGCCGCCTCCTTCATTGGGTCGGTGAAGACCTCCACCACCACCCGGCGAATCAATCCGGCCGCCAACCTCCATGAGGCCAGGAGCGAAACGCGCGGGAGGCGCGTGAGGAGCCGGAAGCCGCCCGCCTGGAGAAGGCGGAGGCGGACAGGGCGGAGGCCGCCGCGCTGAAGAAGCTGGCGGAGGCCGAGGCCGATGCCACAGCGAAGATGCGGCTTGAAGTAGCCGCGCGCCACCAGGAGCCGCTATTCGTCGTTCCCTTGAACTCTGCGCCACCTCCACCAGAGTTCACGACGCCGACTAGGGGAGCCGGCGATGAGCACCCGATCATGGAGAGGGAGGGCGGCAATGTCGCCATGCCGGACATGGCCGTGCCTCCACCACCGCCATCTGGAGGGGCGCGAGACAAGCAGCCGGCTGCCCTGCCGGCGCCACCAGCCGAAAACGAGGTGGTGACGGGCCCAGCTCCTGAGGCCCTCACACCAACGCGCCGTCCTCTTGCGAAGGCGGCCTCAGCGCCACGACCGCTGGAAGCCGGTGCCGCGAGCTCATCAGCCCCGGATGCTGAAGCGACCAGCGCCGCGCCTGCTGACTGGGTGCGGGGAGGCGGGACGGGAGCCTTAAACAAGGCGATCCTAGACGTCCAGGCCAAGCTCCGAGCTGAGGCCGACGCTCTCAAGCATTGCAACAAGGCGTTCTTGGATTCGCGAGCGGCCATTCGGGTATGTTTCTTACTTCTCCGTCTCTGATTCTTGTACTTCTCTGTGGGGGCGCACCAGCGCACCCATTGGGTGTAGCCCCCGAGTTTCGGGCCGGCTGCTGAGCAGGCAGCTCGGAATTTAATTTGCAAGCTCCGAGTGCTAACTTCGTCTGATATCCCCGTTGTAGGATTATCACAACCTTCACGCGACCTCCTTCAACTCCAATGTACGGGAGCTGGACCAACGGACCGCCGACTTGTCGGAAAGCTAGAGTAAGTCTTTGTTTTCTTTCTCTACGAGGGTGCGCTGGCGCACCCGCGGGCTATAGTCCCCGAGATTCGGGCCGACTGTCGAGCAGTCGGGCCGGATCTCCCCGGCAACTGCACTTCTTCCTTGTCGATTGTTGACGTCTTTTTCTTCCTCTACTTTTGCAGAGGCCAACGCCATCCTGCAGCAGCAGCTGGGTGAGGCGAACACCGCATTGCGTGCCAAGGAGGCAGAGTGCAGCAAGTTGGCCGAGGAGCGTGACCGGCTGGCCACGCAACTGGCGGAGCAGGCGGAGCTTCTCCAGAAGGTCCAGAAGGAGGCGGAGGTGAAAGAGTCCAATCTCCTCGCCGAGTTCGATACAGAACGCTCCGCCTGGGCCGACAAAGAGACGCTCCTGACTGCCGGCTTCGGTAGTATTGAAGACATGGTTGATGGTAAGCTTCTTCTTTTTTCTTTCTTTAAGCCGCCGGCTGCTGACCAGGCCGGCTTCTAGCTTCTAACTTCTGCCTTACTTGCTTTCTGCTCGTGCAGACTTCTTCCCTGGCCACTCTGGCGCCGCCAACCAGGCTATTGAGGCTTATCGCGAGGAACGGAGGGCGGAAGGTGCACAGATCGTTGCCGATGCCCCTCGAACCCTTAGCGAGCAGCTTCTCAGCATCCAAGCCCGCCTTCGGCCGGCTCATCGGATGTTGCGTTGTCTTCAGCATGTTGGGGCCCAGGCGATCTCTGCCCTTTGGCCAGACATGCCGGCCCCGCGCACTCCCAGTCGGACTGCCGACTGGCTGGAGGTGGCGGCCGGCTGCCTTGAGGCTTGGAAGGGTTCCTCGGCCCGGGCTGGAGCACGCCGGTCCATGGAGTTCGTCAAGGCATGGTACCCTGGGCTAAATCTAGCCCAGTTGACCACGTTTCGGCAGGAAGCCCAGGAGGAGTTGGTGGCGGTGGAGCGTGATCTTGTCAAACGGGCGGCGGCGATCGCCGAGTACACCAGCACCAGCATCTTCATCCCGGAGCTGGCTGAGAATGGTGCCGAGGCGCCACCAGAGTGGTTTGGGCTGAACCCGGAGGATGGCGAGGACTCGGCCGAGGTGATCGATTCCAGCAACGAGGGAGAAGACAAGGAGGACGAGGAAAGCGGAGAAGATGCGCCAGAGGTCGGAGCGGACGGCCAGCCTCATCTTGACCGCGCCTCGAACAACGAACCGCGCTCGAGCGCGCCGACTGCTGCTGGAGGTGACCAAGCATAGACTGCCCAGCCGTCCACTCCACCAACCGGCACCACCAACTCCGCCACCCAGCCGGACCACTCTGCTACTCCCTAGGCCATCGACTTTTATTTTTCCTGCTTTATCAGTCTCAACAAACTTTGTTAAATTTGCACAATTCCACCCGCGGGGTGTATTTCTGTAAGTGCATCTAGGGCCCCTTAGTGATTTTGGTGTATTGAAGACTTATAGGTTAAGGGACTAATGCGTTTATGAGTGTACACAGGTCTATAAGTCTATGAGGAGTTTGATATTTACAGAGAAAGTCGACCCCTAAAAATGAAGTTCTTCAACTGAGCACTTTGGATTTCTGAAGACTTTCTGAAGACTTTGAAAGTGAAGTAATTGGTGTGACCTTGAAGACTTGGTATTCATTCGAGGAACATGAAGCGTGAAGACTTTTCTTTTCGTAGTTTCATTTTATCCTTCTTGAGTCATAGGAAACACCGTACTGTTAAAGGGGGTCGAGGAAATACTAAGGAAAAATTTCCATGTGATGCTCAACTCAAAATCCTACACCAACCAATCCCTTCGAGTGAAGCCATTGGAAATCTCATACAGTTCAGTCGTATTCTTCAGTCACAGAGATGAAGTTCTTCTGGTCTCTGAGGAATTTGTTCTGACTGAGGAGTTAGGAATTCGCCAGTGCGGATTGCCTACACAGTGAGGAACATGATAGCCCTGAGGAATTTGAGCCTCAAATTTCCGACCGTTGTTGTGTTATGCGCCAGATGTCCCAAAATATCTTATCCACCTAACGGTCATATCATTGAAGGGCATTTATGTCTTATCATGTCGGGCTGCTCCCTAGGCTATAAATAGCCGCCCCTACAACCACTAGCTGGTTGGCTGCTCCGAGAGAAACTGACACTTGTCATTTGAGAGCATCCCATCCTCCGAGGACTTTGAGCGAAAATCATCGAGTGAGGAAAACCCAAACCCAAACACCTACAAACCCAAAGTGATTGAGCATCACTGAAGAGATTAATCCTGCGTGGATCCGATGCTTGTTACCTTTGAAGACTGTGCTTCTTCCAGACGGTTAGGCATCATGGTCTAGAACATCCAAGAGGAATTGTGGATCGCCGAGTGACCGAGTTTGTGAAGGTTCGGAAGTCACCTGAAGACTTACCACGAGTGATTGGACGAGGTCTGTGTGACCTTAGTTCAAGGAGAATATGGTGAGGACTGTGTGTCCGGGATTGTGTGTCCTCGGGTTTAAATACCTAGCCGCTCCAACCAGATGTACAACTGAGACAGCAGTTGGAATTGGTCTACCAAATCATTGTCTTCACCAAGCCTGCTGGTTCTATTTCCTCAACTCTTTCATTTCCTCATAACGGTGTTGAGTGCTTGTTCATATCTGTGTTTGAAGACTTTGACTGAAGACTTTCTCAATTTCCTCAGTTCAATTTCTTCAGTCTGTTTGTCTTCATCCTGTGTTTACGCTATCCGTACTCTATGCTTGTTTTCATTTCATCATGATGACCATGCTTGTATTATGTTATGTTTATTTTTGAGTACTTATTCCGCTGCAAGTAGTTCTTCGCTAAGGAATTTCCTCACCGGCAAATTCCTCAGTGAAGAATTCATTAAAATCACCTATTCACCCCCCTCTAGTCGATATAACGCACTTTCAATTGGTATCAGAGCAAGGTACTCCCTTGTTCTGTGTGATTTTGGTTTAACCGCCTGGAGTTTTAGTTATGTCGACCGTAGGTATGATCAAGGTCTCTGCTGGGTGTCCTACCTTCGATGGGACGGAATACCCCTACTGGAAGAATAAGATGCGAATGCATCTTGAGGCAATTGATAACGATCTCTGGTATGTTGTGGAAAATGGTGTTCCCTCAGTCACACCTTCTCTGAACGCTACTGATGTGAAGAGATTCAAGCAACTCGATTCTCAAGCGAAGAATATCATATGTGGCCATCTGAGCAAAGGACAGTATGGAAGAGTGAGTGCTTTGGAAACTGCTAAGCTTATCTGGGATAGGCTGTCCAAAGTGAATGAAGGAGTCTCAACTCAGCGTGACTCTTGAGTTGATGTTCTTCGCAGTCTCTTCAACCGCTTCAAAAGACTCGACAATGAAAATGTTCAACAAACCTTCGATCGCCTCACTGACATCTCAAATGAGCTTCAAGCACTTGGTGCCACTGACATCACCGACCATGAGGTGGTGAAGAAACTGCTGAGATCGCTTGATTCCTCATTTGATACTCTGGCATTGATGATACAAGAACATGCTGATTACAAGTCACTTGATCCCGCTGATATCCTCGAGAGGCTGAATACTCATGAGTTCCTGCTTGCTGAAAAGAGAGATCTCTATGGTTCGAGCTATGGCAGATCATGTGCACTGAAGGCCAAGGCAGTTTCTGAGTCTGAAGATGAAGATTCTGGTAGCAGCCTTGGTGACCCTGAAGAACTGAGTCACGAGCTAGCACTGCTCGTGAAGAAATTCCAGAAGTTCTCAAGACATGGTCGCTTTGGAAGACCCTCAAGGAGCAATGATTCCTCATCCAGTGACTACAAGAAGAGGCTTTGTCACAAATGCCAGAAACCTAGACACTACATTGAAGATTGTCCTCAGTGGGAAAAGGAATCAAAGAAGAAGAAATACAAGGATTACAGTTCTGATGATGCGAAGAAAAAGAAGAAGTCCTCAAAGTCTTCATCATCAAAATCCTCAAAATGTTCATCTCACAAGAAGAGCAGCTCCAAGAAGGCTTGGGCATTCATTGGCAAGGAAATGGACTCTGAGGCTGAATCTGAAGAAAATGAGGAAGAGGAGGGGTCTGAGGAGTCCAAATCCGGTGTAGCGAGCCTAGCTCTCGCTACTGCATTTGTCAGCAAGTCTATCTTCAACTCTGAAGAAAATGACCTCACCAACAAGGCTGATGAAGGCATTGATGCCTACGCTCCCACCTATTGCTTCATGGCAAAGGGTGCCAAGGTACTCAAATATACCTCCTCTGAATCAAGTGAGAATGAATCTGATGAAAACCTCAAGCCCAGCTATTCTAAACTTGCTAAGATTGCTGTGAAACAACAAAGGGCTTTTGAAAAGGTTCAAAACATGCTAGACAAAATTGATGATATGTTGGGTGAAGAAATGGATCGCACTAAAACCTTGACTGGAAATCTTCAGAGACTTCAGACTAGGTTTGACAACCTTCAAGGTCATCATAACACTCTCTTATCTGATCATGAGAAGCTTTCTTATGAATTTCTTCAAAGAAAGCAAGATCTTGAAAAGCTAAGAGTGAGTTATGAAGATCTTCAGAAGGAGCGCGATTCATTACTTGCTCAACAAATCAGCGCTTCTCAGGAAGAATTTGTTCCTCCATGTTTGAAATGCATTGAACGTGAATCTGCTAATTCTTCACCTGAATGTTCAAATGCTTCTAATGTTACAAATTCTTCACCTGCCTCTGCTATCACTAATTCCTCATCTGAGGACATTGCTAGTATCACTGACGATGCAGGGTTGAAGGGATTGTACATGACAGGCATGTACAAAAGCCTCAAAGGGCATCAGACTCTTTGTGATGTGCTTAAGAAGCAGATCCTCAACAGGAACCCTAGGAAAGAGGGTATTGCCTTTGATAGAAAACTCAATGCTGATGGTACATATTGGAAGCCTGAGCAGTGCCCCAATACCTCATGGGTTGCTGCAAAGGGACCTCCAGTTGATCCATCTAATCTATCTGGCTTTACATGTGAATCTTCTCATTCTTCTGATGAGTCATTTGACTCCAACTATAAACTGTTCAAAAATCAAAATGGTGAAGTATTTGCTAGATATGTTGGCACTAACTGCAGGAACGGTTCCCCTATGAAGAAAATCTGGGTTCCCAAAAGGTGCCTTGAAAGTCTTCTGGTGAATGTCCTCATGACACCACCTGTGAAGAATAGGAACCCCAGATCAAATTCTTCATATGGACCAAATTCTTCATATGGATCCAAGTCCTCATATGGACAGAATTCCTAATGTGGATCAAATTCCTCAAAAGGATCAAAGTCCTCATATGAATATCATCGTGCTAACAACTCTGTTTCGCAGGGAAGAGCTAAGGACTATGAATATGAGCATTATTCTTCTAACCATTATGTTCATAAGTCCTTGAAGAATTTCTCTGCTTATTCATATGCTTACCCTAACTCCTCTTATGTGAAACGAAATGGATTGGCTTCTATGCCACCTTTCTCGTATGGAGCTCGCAGAGTGATGAACTCTTTGCCACCCCTTCAGATGTGGGTGGTGAAGAAAAAGAACTAATCTCTTCTGCAGGGTCAGGTCTCCAGACGTGCGAAAACGTCTGAAGAATTTGCTGGAGACCTGAAAGAGTGCCTGAAAGGATGCAGGCTAATCATGAAGAAATGAACTCTCATTTCTCACGTCCTCATACTGCTTTATCTGTTCTATTACTTGATGAAATTTATCTGATGAATTGATGTCATATTCTTCACTGATGAAGTATATGAGTTCGTAAGCTGCACTAATTCATCTGCAGGATGATCAACCCAAAGCCACTGAGTGGGTCCTCGATAGTGGATGTACAAATCACATGACTGGTGACAAGAATCTATTGATGGATGCTCCCTTATCTCCATCGCATCTGAAGCATATCATCTTCGCTAACAAAGGCAAAAGTCAGGTATTGGGTCTAGGTAAGGTTGCAATCTCAAAGGATCGACACATGGACAAAGTCATGCTTGTCGAGTCCTTAGGATACAACCTCATGTCTGTCTCAATGCTTTGCGATCTTGATATGTTTGTTTTCTTTGGCAAGTATCGTTGTGTTGTGATCATGGAAGCTGACAATTCCAAACTCTTCAAAGGCTTTAGGAGAGGAGACTTGTATCTTGTTGATTTCTCTACAGGACCGCAACCAGCCGTGTGCCTACTTGCAAAAGCTTCAGAAGGCTGGCTATGGCATTGACGACTTGGTCATGCAGGCATGAGGAATTTGCACACGCTTGCGAAGAAGAAGCATGTCATTGGCATTGAGAATGTCAAATTGCTCAAGGATCACTTATGCGGAGCCTGTGAAGCTGGGAAGATGACAAAGGCTAAGCATCCAGCGAAGACTATCATGACTACTACTCGTCCATTTGAATTGCTTCATATGGATCTCTTCGGTCCTAACCATTATTCTGCAGTTTCAAATGATGCATCTCAATATGGCTTTGTTATTGTTGATGATTACTCTCGTTACACATGGGTACACATTGTTACTTACAAACATGAAGTGCAGGAAGTCTTCAAACGATTTTCCTCAAGGGCTTCAACCAACTTTGGTGTGAAGATCAAGCACATCAGAAGTGACAATGGAACCGATTTCAAGAATTCTGGTCTTGATGACTATCTTGATGAACTTGGTATTACTCATGAGCTATCTGCCCCTTATACTCCTTAGCAGAATGGCGTCGTGGAGCGCAAGAATAGGACTCTTGCTGAGATGGCTCGCACTATGCTTGATGAATACAAAATGCCTCGTCATTTCTAGATTGACGCAATTGATACTGCGTGCCACATCATCAACAGAGTATATCTTCACAAATTCTTCAAGAAGACTGCCTATGAACTTCTCACTAACAAGAAACCCAATGTGAGTTATTTCAAAGTCTTCGGTGCTAAATGTTGGATTAGAGATCCTCATCACAACGCAAAATTTGCACCGAAAGCACATGAAGGTTTCATGCTTGGTTACAGAAAGGACTCGCACACCTACAGAGTCTTCAACAACATTCTTCACAAGGTTGTTGAAACTATAGATGTGCGGTTCGATGAAACTAATGGCTCGCAAAGAGAGGACCTACCTTCTGTGATAGATGAACCAGCACCTGAGGAAACTATGAAGTTCAAGGCTACTGAGGATGTCATTCCTACCGAAGAATCTGCTGAAGAATTCATTCCAGAACATGAAGAACGTCGAGCTAATGCACCTGAAGAAAATGGTGCTAAAGAAAATGCTGATCAAATTCCTCGACGACAACCAGCTCATCCTCGCGTTGCAAAAGAAGTGCAAGTTGAAAAGATCATTGATGACATTGAAGCACCAGGTCCTCTCACACGCTCAAAAGCTTCACATTTATCTAACTTTTGTGGGCACTATGCCTTTGTCACTATCACATAGCCCACTAAGGTAGATGAAGCATTTCTGGAGCCTGAGGGGATTCAGGCCATGCAAGAAGAATTACATCAGTTCGAGCTCAACAACGTCTGGGAACTGGTCAAACATCCAGATCCTCGCAAGCACAACAGCATTGGCACAAAGTGGATCTACCGCAACAAGCAAGATGAAAATGGCCTTGTGGTGAGGAATAAGGCACGGCTTGTAGCTCAAGGCTACACACAGGTTGAAGGAATTGATTTCGATGAAATTTTTGCACCTGTTGCTAGACTTGAGGCTATTCGCATATTACTTGCTTTTGCTAACCATCATGATATCACTTTATATCAAATGGATGTGAAAAGTGCAATCCTCAATGGTAAGCTTGAGGAAGAAGTATATGTTGCTCAACCCCCAGGTTTTGAAGATCCAAAGCATCCTGACAAAGTCTTCAGACTCAACAAGGCCCTCTATGGCCTCAAGCAGGCCCCTCGGGCGTGGTATGATACTTTGAAGAAATTCCTCATGGAGAAAGGCTTCAAACCCAGTTCACTCGACCCTACTCTTTTCACTAAATCTTATGATGATGAATTGTTTGTGTGCCAAATATATGTTGATGAAATTATCTTTGGCTGTACTGACCAACGTTATAGTGATGAATTTGCCTATATGATGAGTGAAGAATATCAAATGTCTATGATGGGAGAATTGAAATTCTTCTCAGGTCTTCAAATTCGTCAACATCGCAATGGCATATTCATATCTCAGGAGAAATACCTCAAGGATGTACTGAGGAAATTCGGCATGCAAGATTGCAAAGGCGTCAAAATTCCTATGCCCACAAATGGCCATCTGTGCACTGATGAAAATGGTATTGACTTCGATCATAAGGTATACCGCTCCATGATTGGTTCTTTATTGTACTTATGTGCATCTAGGCCAGATATTATGCTTAGTGTTTGCATGTGTGCCCGATTTCAAGCTACACCGAAGGAATCACACCATAAGGCTGTGAAGCATATTCTTCGATATCTAGCTCACACACCAACACTTGGATTATGGTACCCCAAGGGCTCGGCTTTTGATCTCATTGGATATTCTGACTCTGACTATGCTGGTGATCGTCTGGACCGCAAGTCAACATCTAGTACATGTCATTTCCTCGGACGATCTTTGTTCTGTTGGTCCTCGAAGAAACAGAACTGTGTATCACTCTCTACTGCTGAAGCTGAGTACATTGCTGCCGGTTCTTGCTGTGCTCAATTGCTGTGGATGAAGCAAACTCTCAAGCACTACGGCGTCAATGTGAAGAATGTGCCTCTCTTCTGTGACAATGAGAGTGCCATCAAGATTGCTCACAACCCAGTTCAGCACTCGAAGACAAAGCACATTCAGATTCGTCATCATTTTCTTCATGATCATGTGTTGAAGGGCGACATTTCTATTGAGCATGTGAAGACTGAAGAACAGCTAGCTGATATCTTCACAAAGCCCTTGGATGAGAAGAGATTTAGCAAGTTGCGGTGTGAGCTAAATATCTTAGAATCTTCGAATGTTCTTTGAAAAGGACACTCATCCTAACATTTATGCAAAATTGATGACTTAGATGTGCAACACATGAAGAAACGTTTTTCTTCAATCAATGAAGAATAACACTCTAAGTGTGAAGAAATTAATCAAGAATTTGATTCTCAGAGCCCTACGACAATTGTACGCGATGTCTGAAATCATCATTCTTATACGGTGGGTCACGCCACCACCAAAAGTTGAAAATCTTCAATTTGAGTTTTTCCTTAGTGTTGAAATTCCTCAGTTGTTCATGTTCTTCAACTTTGCATTGTCTTCACTGTTTCCGTCGTTTTCCTTATTGGCTATATATATATATATATATATATATATATATATATATATATATATATATATATATATATATATGAGTTTATGTCCTCTACAGCATTCACTTATTGCTATTTCTTCAAGTTGATATTTCTGCTAAGTGAATGTGATCGGACCCTTCCCCCTCTATGCTAAACACAACCCAATCTATTCACAAATTCTTCATGTGCTTTCTATTTGAAACTCGTTCAAAATCTTCACTGTGTCCTTGTCAGCTGAAGAATTTGCGAACGGAACGTTAAAATTTATCTTATCCAAAACTTTCATTTTGCCGCTCTGAGAAGGGTCAGGGGCACGTTCATCAAATTTCTTCGGGCGAACAGTTTTTCACCGTGGCTATAAATACCCCCTTCCCCTTCCTCACTTCCTTTACTCCGCTCGACCTCTCTCCAGCTTGAGCTTCTCAAACCCTAGCGCCGCCGCTACTTCATCGTCGCCGGTGAGGAAGAGCTTCACTGCCTCGACCTCGTCGCCGCCATACTCGCGCCGGCCGCGGAAATCTTCCCTCCGCCGCCGCCGTAGCTGTCTTCCTCCGCCAAGTTAGGGCGTGGAAGATCTGCACTGACGAACTTCACATCTACACTTCCCAGTTCGTCGTGTTCTTCGTCCAGGGTAATTAAAAGTTACTTTTACTGCCCTCTTTGATTCAAATGATTTCTACAAAATCCTCAAAGGTGTTTATTCTTCAAATTCTTCACACACTAAACACCTCACATGTCATCTGTTCTTGATTCATTTCTCTAAGCTATATTTTTTTCTTCAAGATTCCTCAATTGTGCAGATTTCTAATCTGTACAACTCTGGAACCTAAGACTAAGAACGCTTAGTGAAATTCTTCAAGACTCGCCTGGTCAAATTTCTCAAACTTGTTATTTTTACAAAACCTTCTCAGAACGCATATGACCTCTCCAAATTCCTCGCAACTATACTCTGTTCACAGGTACTCATGACCGCCACTGAATCACTAGGTTCTCATCAACTTAACTCATTTGCAGCGTCCCTCGAAGAAAAGTTGCATACTTCTTCAGAGAATTCAATTGTTCAAATTCCTCAACTGAAGAAAATGGCTGATGGAAAGAAGCCACAGAAAGGAGGAAAGAGGCCTGAAATCAATACTTTGTTTGAAATCCCAGAGGACATCTATGCTGGGTACTGCACACCCCCTGAGGAAGATAAAAATCAGCTCAAGGTGCGCATTCAAAAGATAGAGAGGAGATGGGCAAGGGAGTGGAGGGAGTACAGATATGTTACTCCCAAATACATGAAGAAATTCGCACTCAATCCTCCATGCCCAAGACCTCCGTTGGCACCTGGCCAAGAAGCTGATCCCACCAGCCTCAAGCGCGGTGAGGATTATCCTGATGAATCAGCCAAGCGCCAGGCCAAGCTGGCTAGACAAGCCAGAGAAGTAGTGAGGAAATTCAATCAAGACTCTGTTGCTGCTGAGGCCTCTGTCAAGCCGAAGAAATCCATGGCAAAGAAGCCTGCGCACAAGTCAAGTGCTTCACCTTCAATGCCCTCAAGGCCAAGTTCATCAGCAATGCCCTCACGGCCAGAATCCTCAAAGGCCTCACAGCCAACTCCTCATGCTGCTCCCGCTCCGAAGTCCTTAGCTGCTCCGACAAGTCCTCAGCACCTGTGCATCTTGCCACGTGCCAAAGGACGACAGGCATCTCTATTGCCTCAGGAGCTTCTGCTAGTTCCTCAGCTGCACCAAATTCTTCAACGGGACCCTCTCTGCTGAAGACAAAGGCCACTGCTGGACGAGGTTCTCGCCTAAGTCCTCACAAGAAGCAGGTCACCTTCCAAGTGCCGTCTGAAGAAGATGAAGCTGATGATGATGAACTTGCAGAAATCATCAGAGATAGGTAAGTCAGGGCCGCTAGAGCCAAGGGCACAAATGTGCCTCTGCTTTTGGATCCAAAGTTGATCCTCGACTACATTGATCTCTGGCACAAGGACCCAAACACTCCTATGCCTGATTTCAAGTTGACTCCTGGCCAAAGTCATATGCTGACTGCCTTCATCCAAGAAGAAAAATGGAAATATGAGAAGGCCAGGCAGATCAAGAAAGCGCAGTACAGGAAGGAGAAATTCCTGAAGAACAACGTTGTCTCTATGACAACTGACGAACTTGTGAAGATCCAGTCTAAGATCAAAGTCCTCAGCGATGATTTCAATGCTTACTATGCTGATTGGCAAGGGGCCAAGGTCGGGTTTGTAAAACTGACTGAGAAATTCACTTCCAATGTTGCAGCTCCAACACAACAAGAAAATCCTCAAGCTGAAGCATCTGCTCAGCCGACTGAAGAACATGCCAGCACCGCTGATGACATTCAGGCTGCAGAAGAAAATGTGAGTTCCAGGGCTGATGACTGCATTCCAGCCGCTGATGAAATTGCCAGGGCATCCACTAGTGGTGCGCCTGAAGAAAATGAAGAGGTCAGGGCAACTGCATCAGTTGTGTGCCTCAAGAAAATCAACCACATTCCTCTGCTCCTCCTGCGCCTACCCCAACTCCAATCCTTCCATCTGCTTCAGATGTGAAGAAGACTAAGGTTGCAGAGCGTGCAGCAGTGAAGAAAAGGAAAGCATCATCTTCTTCAGATTCTTCAGCTCCGAAGAAGATGAAGTCTATGACCAGCTCATTTGCAAACCCCATTGATGTTGTTCCTATCTCAACCATGCCATCAAAGGAAATCGTCCCTTTTGATGAAGAATATGTGATCCCTAGCGGATCTGATGAAGAAAATCCTTGTGCTGCTACGTCAGAGCAGATGGATGAAGAAATTGAAGTGGATGAAATCCCTTCAACTCCAGCTATTTCCTCGCCTATGCCTCAGTTTACTACTGAAGAGGCCGGCGTTGAAGAAATGGAAGATGAAGATGTGGACATTGGCTGTACCACACCCGTGCTAAATGATGACTTTTGGGAAAGTCAGCACCCCAACTCTCCACTCTTCACACCATTGCAACAAATTCCTCAGTCCCCAGCAACTACAGTACAAATGGGATCTGATGAACCCCATGCCACACCGTCTGTCCATGAAGAAATTCTAGCCACTAGTGCTGAAGAAAATGAAAATGAAGAATTGAAGACCCAGGCTGTCACTGGAGTAGAAGCCGAAATTCCTCAGCCTGAAGAACCTGAGATTGCGATTCCTGAGTTGATAATGCAATTGACTGATACTCCTCATCCCAAGCCAAAGGATCCATTGTCAAAGAAGCAGAAATTCAAGGCTGATGATTTCTTCGGCGAGCACGTGTTCTTCACTGACTACAATCCCTATGATTCTGCTCATCTTAGAAGGAAGCGCTTCTGGACCGCCAGCCAGGCAAACTTCTATTCCTCAGTGCTCTTCAACAAGGACAAAGTCTTCGACCATGAGCATATTCCTCATGTGGACATGGAATCACTGCCATGCTTCAGACATGTCCTCAGTGTGCTTCCTGACACAGGCCTCCTCAACTTTTGCACAGACATAGTTGATTGGAATGAAGAACTCATTCTTCAATTCTACGCAACTCTGCACATCACAGGAGATCCTGACGATGTGAACTCCTGGGTTTTGGACTTGATGACCGAAAACACTCACTATAAGGCACCGGCCACTGAATTACTTCACGCCCTGCCCATCAGTCCTCCACCCGAAGGAGCTCGTTGCATGTACCAAGAGCCTGAGCTTACAGATCACTATATGCAAGCGCTGATGAAGCCATTGAAACCTGGTCAAGCCTCAAGGAAAAAATTCCTCATGAAGGAATTGCAGTATGTACCAAGGACAGTCTATCGCATTCTGACGAAGACTATGAGTCCGATCAAAGGCCATGACTCATCCGATGAGGAAATTTTCGGCATAATGAAGAATCTGGTATTCAACATCATTCATGGCATTCCTGTCAATTATCACGATTTCTTCATGAGGACTTTGGCAAATGTTGCACTTTCACCGTTTGAGCTGAAGCCTTATGCACCCTGGATCATGAGATTCCTCAGGACAAGGTCTTCACTCAACTACAAAGCTGATTTTCAGAATCACCTCAGCTACTTGCCCCCGATTGAAGTCCTCAAGCGGACCTATTCCTCAGCTGATGAAAATGGCAAGGCACCAGCTGTTATTGATGAAGGCATTCGTCCATTGGATGGTCAGTTTCGCAAGGCTGCATCTTATTCCACCAATGATGAATCTGCCACTCACGATTCTGCTGCCCATGCCTCCAAGCCAAATCCTCAAGCTACTGCTCCTCGTGTGATGACTGATCGTGAACTTCTGCTAAGTCTTCACCAGAAGGTGGATCGAAACCACAAATGGGTTAAGCGTCAGTTTGGTTCAATTCTTCACAACATGACTGCTACACATAATGCAGTGAAGAAAAACCATTACTACCTCCATGAAGTCTTCGATCGCACCTGGGCTATTCTGTCAAATGTATATGGTGAAGAAGATCTGAAGAACATGGGTCTCAAGGAAGACTTTGACTGGTCTGCACCTCCACCGAAGAAATACAAGAAGGTCAAGGTTCCTTCCTTGGTGGCCAGCTCCTATTCTTCATCGCGCGACACCGACGAGCATGAGGACTTGGACGACACAGCGGCAGGCCCTACATCAACAAACGACCCCAACAACACTGGCGCTCCTTCATCAACTTGATATTCTTCAGGGGCGTTAGTCCTCATTTTCGATCCTTTTGGTCATTCGATGACAAAGGGGGAGAAATTTGAGTTAGTCTTCAAGCGGGTCTATCTTATATGGGCGTTTTTTGCTAAGTTACAACTCTCGTTCTTCTGATGACTTTGCTGGATCGAGTTGTAAACTTAAACTCTATGGTGGCCTGATACTTTTGATGTTTCTTCTGCATGCTTATTCCTCGTTAATGTTAATGCACGCATGCTGAATTACATCAGTCACCATATTTCATCATGCATTTCAAATTCTTCATATTATATGTCAAATGCGTGTATGAATTACAAGATATAGGGGGAGATCTCCATGATTTTACTCTTCAAGTGTGCATTGCTTCAAAAGCAAATTCCTCACTATGCACATCTTCAGGGGGAGTTCTTCTATATCTTGCAATTAAATTCCTCAATATCAGTATTTACACTTCATATGTTTATCCCCGTTGAAAACTTAACATATATTGTCATCAATCACCAAAAAGGGGGAGATTGTAAGTGCATCTAGTGCCCCTTAGTGATTTTGGTGTATTGAAGACTAATAGGTTAAGGGACTAATGTGTTTATGAGTGTACACAGGTCTATAAGTCTATGAGGAGTTTGACATTTACAGAGAAAGTCGACCCCTAAAAATGAAGTTCTTCAACTGAAGACTTTCTGAAGACTTTGAAAGTGAAGAAATTGGTGTGACCTTGAAGACTTGGTATTCATTCAAGGAACGTGAAGCGTGAAGACTTTTCTTTTCGTAGTTTCATTTTCTCCTTCTTGAGTCATAGGAAACACCGTACTGTTAAAGGGGGTTGAGGAAATACTAAGGAAAAATTTCCATGTGATGCTCAACTCAAAATCCTACACCTACCAATCCCTTCGAGTGAAGCCATTGGAAATCTCATACAGTTCAGTCATATTCTTCAGTGACAGAGACAAATTTCTTCTGGTCTCTGAGGAATTTGTTCTGACTAAGGAGTCAGGAATTCCCTAGTGCGGATTGCCTACACAGTGAGGAACATGATAGCCCTGAGGAATTTGAGCCTCAAATTTCCAACCGTTGCTATGCTATGCGCCAGCTGTCCCAAAATATCTTATCCACCTAACGGTCATATGATTGAAGGGCATTTATGTCTTATCATGTCGGGCTGCTCCCTAGGCTATAAATAGCTGCCCCCTACAACCACTAGCTGGTTGGCTACTCCGAGAGAAACTGACACTTGTCATTTGAGAGCATCCCATCCTCCGAGGACTTTGAGCGAAAATCATCGAGTGAGGAAAACCCAAACCCAAACACCTACAAACCCAAAGTGATTGAGCATCACTGAAGAGATTGATCCTGCGTGGATCCGACGCTTGTTACCTTTGAAGACTGTGCTTCTTCCAGACAGTTAGGCGTCATGGTCTAGAGCATCCAAGAGGAATTGTGGATCGCCGAGTGACCGAGTTTGTGAAGGTTCGGAAGTCACCTAAAGACTTACCACGAGTGATTGGACAAGGTCTGTGTGACCTTAGTTCAAGGAGAATACGGTGAGGACTGTGTGTCCTCAGGTTTAAATACCTAGCCGCTCCAACCAAATGTACAACTGAGACAACAGTTGGAACTGGTCTACCAAATCATTGTCTTCACCAAGCCTACTGGTTCTATTTCCTCAACTCTTTCATTTCCTCATAACTGTGTTGAGTGCTTGTTCATATCTGTGTTTGAAGACTTTGACTAAAGACTTTCTCAATTTCCTCAGTTCAATTTCTTCAGTCTGTTTGTCTTCATCCTGTGTTATCCTCTGTTTACGCTTTCCGTACTCTGTGCTTGTTTTCATTTCATCATGATGACCATGCTTGTATTATGTTATATTTATTTTTTAGTACTTATTCCACTTCAAGTAGTTCTTCGCTAAGGAATTTCCTCACCGGCAAATTCCTCAGTGAAGAATTCATAAAAATCGCCTATCCACCCCCCCTCTAGTCGATATAACGCACTTTCAATTTCAAACTCTATTGAATGCTGGCCAATGGGCCTTTTGACATGTAAATATTTTCCCGCACAATCTGTGCTTTCACCGAGTTCCGACTTTCCTTGCTTTCTGCTCCTTGGCTTTTTTCCTTTGCCGCCCTCCCTTGGCTGTCGTCTTGCCAGCCAAACAGTCGCACTGCAGACTGCAGCTGGGTCAAGTACTTAGCCACTTTTGGGAGGGCAAGTACTTAGCCGACTAGAGCGCTAGCAAGTTAAGTAGAAGCTGGTCGGCCAGCTGCTGAGCAGCCGGCCAGTGAGGCGGGAAGCCGGCATGAGCTATGTACATGCTTTGAGTCCTTAGCCATTTTTCATGTGGACACCCTTTTTATGCCTTTGACTCCTGCCCACCGGGTAGTCGCTCTGCGAGCTGCGGCTTCTGGCAGGAGAAGGTTTAGGTGCCAACACACTACTTGTCCGACTGCTGGAAGCACCACATAGCACAAGGCGGCGAGCCCCCGGGCCGACAGGTCGAACCTGGTGCCAGGCGGAATAATGAAATAACACATTCATAGGCATAATACTTATCATATAGATAAAAGAGGGTAGTCCCCGAGCTCTTATCGGGGGACCCGGAGTCTTTGTACTTAATACAAAAGGTAGCATGGTACATACTGCAACAACTATAAAATCTTCGAAGGAGATTTGCATTCCACGGCCGCTCTGTCTCCTTGCCGAAGTCGTCTCTTTTGCGTGCTCTGGGCTTTTGAGCATCGATCAGGTAGTAGGAGTCGTTGCCCAGAAATTTGCTGATGATGAAAGGGCCTTCCCAAGGTGCCGAGAGCTTGTGCTGGCCGGTTGCTCGCTAGATCAGCCGGAGCACAAGGTCTCCCTCTTGGAAAGACCTTGGCTTGACCTTCCGGTTGTAGTATCGGCGTAGACTCTGCTGGTAGATGGTGGGCCGGCTGAGTGCCAACAGCCGGCCCTCTTCCAGCAGATCGACGCCGTCTTCTCGTGCTTCTTTTGCCTCCTCTTCGGTGTACATGGTGACTCGAGGGGAGTCAGATTCTATGTCCGTCGGGATGACGGCTCCGGCACTGTAGACAAGGAAGAAAAGCGTGAAGCCAGTTGACTTGTTCGGAGTTGTGCGCAGGCTCTAGAGGACGGCCAGCAGCTCATCGAGCCAACAGCCGGCCGGACGCTCCAGAGGCTCGACCAGTCGGGGCTTGATGCCGGACAAAATGAGGCCGTTTGCCCGCTCCACTTGGCCGTTTGACTGCGGATGGGCAACGGACGCTAAGTCCAGTCGGATGCCCTGCGTCGCGCAGAAACGGGCCAAGGCGCCTTTGGCAAAGTTTGTGTCGTTGTCGGTGATGATGCTGTGTGGTATGCCATACCGAATGGTGATGTCAGCGATGAAAGTCACAACAGTCGGACCATTTAACTTCTTGATTGGTTTTGCTTCTATCCACTTGGTGAATTTGTCCACGGCGATAAGCAGATGAGTCATGCCGCCGCGTGCTGTCTTGAATGGTCCCACCATGTCCAGCCCCCAGACGGCAAAGGGCCAGGCGATGGGGGTAGTCTTGAGTGCAGAAGCCGGCAGATGTGGCTTGGAGTGGAACTTCTGGCACCCTTTGCACTTCTGGACCAAGTCCTTGGCATCTTCTAGAGCAGTCGGCCAGAAAAAACCATGGCGGAAAGCTTTGGCAACAAGTGATCTTGAAGCCGTGTGGTGACCACACTCGCCTTGGTGGATATCTTTGAGGATTGCTTGGCCTTTCTCTGGCTCCACACAGCGCTGGTACACACCAGTGACACTGCGCCTCACAAGTTCTCTGTTGACAATGGTGTACGCTGCTGCCCGACGTTGCACTTGTCGGGCCGAGATCTCATCAGTCGGCAGCTCTTTATTCACCAGAAAGTTGAGGGTGGGCTGGGCCCATGAAGGTGTTGCTATTTCTTCGACTGCCAAGACTGCTACTTGCACGAGGGCGGTTGGGCCGGGAGGCGGCGGGTTGGAGTCGGCTGCCGCTTGCTCAGTCGAAGAAGTCCCCGGTCCGACTGCTGCAGTCCCCGGGCCGGGTGCGACTGCTGCAGTCCCCAAGCCGTCTGCCGAAGTCCCCGCGCCGGCTGCTGGGGTCCTCAAGTCGGATCCGACTATTTCTGGAGGAGTCGGCACGAAGATGGAGTCTGATTCTAGTGACGGCTTGATAGACGGTTTGAGGAGGCGTTGCAGGGCGACGCCGTCTGGTATTGCTTGCCGGGTAGGGCCAATCCGTGCCAAAGCATCGGCTTGCTCGTTGTCGTTTCGTGGCACATGGAGGAACTCGCACCCTTCAAAGTATCCACTGAGTTGCTGGACGAGGAAGTGATAGCTTGCCATATTTGCATCCTTGGCGTCCCAGTCGCCTGACGACTGCTGGACGACCATGTCGGAATCACCATAGCACAGGATCCGGCGAATGCCGAGTTCCTTGGCAAGCCGGAGCCCGTGTATGAGCGCTCCGTATTCGGCTACGTTGTTGGAGGCGGCAAAGTGAATTTGCAGCACATATCTGAGCTTGTCGCCTTTGGGAGAGGTGAGGACGATGCCGGCTCCCAAACCGGTGCGTAACTTGGAACCATCAAAGTGCATTCGCCAATGGGTGGAGTCCGGTGCTGGCAGCAGGTACTGGGTCTCGGCCCAGTCGACGAGGAAGTCGGCCAGTGCTTGGGACTTGATGGCGGTGCGAGGCTGGTAGTAGATGGTGTAGGGGGCCAAATCTATGGCCCATTTTTCCACTCGGCCCGAAGCATCTCGGCTTCCAATGATCTCGGCAAGTGGAGCAGTGCAGACCACAATGATTGGGTGCTCTTGAAAGTGTGGCTTTAGCTTCTTAGCGGCAAAATGCACGCCGTAGCACATCTTCTGATAGTGAGGGTAGTTCTGCTTGGAGGTGGACAACACTTCACTCAGGTAATACACCAGCCTCTGGACTGGTAGTGCTTTGCCTTCTTCCTTGCATTCCACAACTAGGACTATGTTGACCACTCGGCTAGTGGCGGCGATGTAGAGAAGCATGGGCTCCTTAGCAGTCAGAGCCGCCAAGACAGGTGGAGTGGTTAACATCTTCTTGAGCTGGAGAAAAGCTCCGTCCGCCTTAACATTCCACTCGAAAAAAGTGGTTTTCTTCATGAGCTGGTACAGGGGAAGAGCCTTCTCGCCTAGCCGACTGATAAAACGGCTGATGGATGCCAAGCAGCCGGTGAATTTTTGCACGTCCAGCAGTCGGGTGGGCACCTCCATCCTCTCGATGGCCTTGATCTTCACAGGGTTGCACTCTATGCCGTGCTCTAAGACCAGGAAGCCAAGAAGCTGGCCGGCTGGTACTCCAAAGACGCATTTCTCCGGGTTGAGCTTGATTTGAAATCGGCGCAAGTTTTCAAAGGTTTCCTTAAGGTCTTCTAGCAGTGTGCCACGCTTCTTCGTCTTTACCACTACGTCGTCCACGTAGACATGGGCGTTTCTGCCGAGTTGCTTGAGGAGACACTTCTGCATGCAACGATGAAACGTGGCGCCGGCGTTTCTCAATCCGAACGTCATGGTCAGGTAGCAGAAGGCTCCGAATGGTGTCATGAAGGCGGTCTTCAGCCTGTCGGCCGGGTTCAGCTTAATCTGATGATACCCTGAGTATGCATCCAAAAAACTCAACAGCTCGCATCCAGCTGTGGAGTCTATCACTTGGTCAATTCTTGGTAGGGCAAAGGGATCTTTGGGGCAAGCTTTGTTGAGGCTGGTATAATCGATGCACATGCGCCACTGCTTGTTCTTCTTCAGCACAAGGACCGGGTTGGCTAGCCATTTTGGGAAGAACACTTCCATAATGAAGCCGGCTGCTAGAAGCCGGGCTATCTCTTCTCCAGCGACTCTTCTCTTCTCTTCTGACAGGCGGCGCAAGGGCTGCCTGACCGGCTTGGCATCAGGTCGGACATGTAGCTTGTGCTCGGCGAAATCCGTCGGAACCCCGGCATGTCCTTGGGAGAACATGCAAAGATGTCCCGATTCTCACGGAGGAAATCGACGAGCTCGCTTTCCTATTTGCTGTCAAGGTTTGCACCTATGACAACGTGCCTCTACGGGTGCTCCGGGTCCAAGGGTATCTTCTTTGTTTCTTTTGCCGGCTTGAACGAGCCCTCAGCTTCCGACTCCTTGGGGTCTGGTGATACGTCTCCGTCGTATCTACTTTTCCAAACACTTTTGCCCTAGTTTTGAACTCTAATTTGCATGATTTGAATGGAACTAACCCGGACTAGCGCTGTTTTCAGCAGAATTGCCATGGTGTTATCTTTCTGCAGAAACAAAAGTTCTCGGAATGACCTGAAACTTCACGGAGATTAATTTTGGAAATAATGAAAAATACTAGCGAAAGAATCAAGGACAGGGGGCCCACACCCTTTCCACGAGGGTGGGGGGCGCGCCCCTGCCTCGTGGGCCCCCTGGAGCTCCACCGACCTCAACTCCAACTCCATATATTCGTGTTTGGCGAGAAAAAAATCAGAGAAAAAATATTCATCGCGTTTTACGATACGGAGCCGCTGCCATGCCCTAAACTCTCTCGGGAGGGTTGATCTGGAGTCCGTTCGGGGCTCCGGAGAGGGGAATCTGTCGCCGTCGTCATCATCAACCATCCTCCATCACCAATTTCATGATGCTCACCGTCGTGCGTGAGTAATTCCATCGTAGGCTTGCTAGACGGTGATGGGTTGGATGAGATTTATCATGTAATCGAGTTAGTTTTGTTACAGTTTGATCCCTAGTATCCACTATGTTCTGAGATTGATGTTGCTATGACTTTGCTATGCTTAATGCTTGTCACTAGGGCCCGAGTGCCATGATTTCAGATCTGAACCTATTATGTTTTCATGAATATATGTGAGTTCTTGATCCTATCTTGCAAGTCTATAGTCACCTACTATGTGTTATGATCCGGCATCCCCGAAGTGACAATAATCAGAACCACTCCCGGTGATGACCATAGTTTGAGGAGTTCATGTATTCACTATGTGTTAATGCTTTGGTCCGGTACTCTATTAAAAGGAGGCCTTAATATCCCTTAGTTTCCAATAGGACCCCGCTGCCATGGGAGGGTAGGACAAAAGATGTCATGCAAGTTCTTTTCCATAAGCACGTATGACAATATTCGGAATACATGCCTACATTACATTGATGAATTGGAGCTAGTTCTGTGTCACTCTATGTTATGACTGTTACGTGATGAACCACATCCGGCATAATTCTCCATCACCGATCCAATGCCTACGAGCTTTTCACATATTGTTCTTCGCTTATTTACTTTTCCGTTGCTACTGTTACAATCACTAAAAAACCCAAAAATATTACTTTTGCTACCGTTACCGTTACTTCCATACTGCTTTGCTACTAAATACTTTGCTGCAGATACTAAGTTATCCAGGTGTGGTTGAATTGACAACTCAACTACTAATACTTGAGAATATTCTTTGGCTCCCCTTGTGTCAAATCAATAAATTTGGGTTGAATACTCTACCCTCGAAAACTATTGCGATCCCATATACTTGTGGGTCATCAAGACTATTTTCTGGCGCCGTTGCCGGTGAGCATAGCTCTATTCTTTGAGCCACTTGGGATTTATATCTGCTAGTCACTATGAAGAACTTGAATGACGCGAAAACAAAAATTTATCCCTCAACTACGAGGGGAGGTAAGGAACTGTCATCTAGCTCTGCACTTGATTCACCTTCTGTTTTGAGTAAGCTTGCGACACCTAAACCTGCTTCTGCTATTAATTCTGATATGTCGCATGTTATTGATGATGCCACTTCTACTATGCATGATACTTATGATGAAACTACTTCTATGCTTGATACTACTGTGCCACTTGGTGAATTTCTTGATGAACAACTTGCTAGGGCTAGAGATAATGAAATTATTGAACCTGCTAATATTGATGAAAGTGATGATGAAGATTCTCCCCCTAGATATGAATTGCCTGTTGTGCCTGAGGGCTATGTTATGGATGAAGAAACTGCTAGAGACTTTCTTGCTTGCAATGATAGAAGTGATCTTAAGAAATTATTAGCTAAGCTGAAACAAAAAATTCTGAATGCTAGAATGAAATATGATCCTGCTTATGCTACTTCACCTATCTTTGTTACTGATAAGGATTATGAATTCTCTGTCGACCCTGATATAATTATTCTGGTTGAATATGATCCCTTCTATGGCTATGAGTCTGAAACTGTTGTGGCACATCTTACTAAATTAAATGATATAGCCACCCTGTTCACTAATGATGAGAAAAACCCGCTATTACTATATCCTTAAAATATTTCCTTTCTCATTAAAGGGTGATGCTAAGATATGGTTTAATTCTCTTGATCCTGGTTGTGTGCGTAGTCCCCAGGATATGATTTATTACTTATCTGCTAAATATTTCCCCGCTCATAAGAAACAAGCTGCTTTAAGGGAAATATATAATTTTGTGCAAATTGAAGAAGAGAGTCTCCCACAAGCTTGGGGGAGGCTTCTCCAATTACTTAATGCTTTGCCGGATCATCCTCTTAAGAAAAATGAAATACTTAATATCTTTTATAATGGACTAACCGATGCTTCCAGAGACCACCTGGATAGTTGTGCTGGTTGTGTTTTCAGGGAAAGAACACCAGATGAAGCTGAAATTCTATTGAATAATATGTTGACCAATGAAAATAATTGGACACTTCCTGAACCAACTCCTAAGCCAACTCCGAAGAAAAGGGGTGTTCTATTTCTCAGTCCTGAAGATATGCAAGAGGCAAAGAAATCTATGAAAGAAAAAGGTATAAAAGCTGAAGATGTTAAGAATTTACCTCCTGTTGAAGAAATACATGGTCTTAATTTACCGCCTGTTGAAGAAATACATGGTTTTAATCCATTACCTTTTGAAGAAGTACACAGTCTTGATAACCCGACATAGGTAGTAAAGGTAAATTCTCTCTATAGATTTGATGAAGGTGATATTCCTTGTTATAAGTCTGCTAGCCAATGCTTAGATGAGTTTGATAATTTTATTGTCAAACAAGAAAACTTCAATGCTTATGTTGGTAGACAATTAAAACACAATGGTTATATGATTGAACACTTGGGTGATTATATGTCTACAGTTAAATGTGAACTTAAACTCATTAGTAAACATGCTTCTACGGTTACCACTCAAGTAGAACAAGTACTTAAAGCTTAGAATGATTTGCTCAGTGAATTAAATAGTAAGAATAATGATTTTGCTGTTAGAGTGGCTACTAGAACTGGTAAAATGACTCAGGAACCTCTGTATCCTGAAGGCCATCCTAAGAGAATTGAGCAGGACTCTCAGAGAAATAATATTGATGCACCTAGTCCTTCTAAAAAGAAGAAAAAGAAAAATGATAGGACTTTGCATGCTTCTAGTGAACCTGTTGCTGACACACCTGAGAATCCCAATGATATTTCTATCTCTGATGCTGAAACACAATCTGGTAATGAACATGAACCTAGTGATAATGTTAATGATAATGTTCACGTTGATGCTCAACCTAGCAATGATAATGATATAGAAGTTGAACCTGCTGTTGATCTTGATAACCCACAATCAAAGAATCAACGTTATGATAAGAGGGACTTTGTTGCTAGGAAACACGGTAAGGAAAGAGAACCTTGGGCTCAGAAACCCATGCCCTTTCCTCCTAAACCATCAAAGAAAAAGGATGATGAGGATTTTGAGCGCTTTGCTGAAATGATTAGACCTATCTTCTTGCGTATCCATTTGACTGATATGCTCAAAATGAATCCTTATGCTAAGTATATGAAAGAAATTGTTACTAATAAAAGAAAGATACCGGAAGCTGAAATTTCCACCATGCTTGCTAATTACACTTTTAAGGGTGGAATCCCTAAGAAGTTAGGAGATCCAGGAGTACCCACTATACCATGCTCCATTAAAAGAAATGATGTTAGAACTGCCTTATGTGATCTTGGAGCCGGTGTTAGTGTTATGCCTCTCTCTTTATATCATAGACTTGATTTGAATAAGTTGACACCTACTGAAATATCCTTGCAAATGGTTGATAAATCAACTGCTATGATGATACGTCTCCAACATATCTATAATTTTTTATTGTTCCATCATATATTATATTCTGTTTTGACATTATTGGGCTTTATTATACACTTTTATATTATTTTTGGGACTAACCTATTAACCGGAGGCCCAGCCCAGAATTGCTATTTTTTGCCTATTTCAGAGTTACGCAGAAAAAGAATATCAAACGGAGTCCAAACGGAATGAAACCTTCGGGAACGTGATTTTCGGAACGAACGTGATCCAGAGGACTTGGACCCTACGTCAAGACATCAACCAGGAAGGCACGAGGTAGGGGGCATGCCTACCCCCCTGGGCACGCCCTCCACCCTCGTGGGGCCAATGTTGCTCCACCGACGTACTTCTTCCTCCTATATATACCTACGTACCCCCAAACTACCAGATACGGAGCCAAAAACCTAATTCCACCGCCGCAACCTTCTGTACCCGTGAGATCCCATCTTGGGGCCTTTTCCGGAGCTCCGCCGGAGGGGGCATCGATCACGGAGGGCTTCTACATCAACACCATAGCCTCTTCGATGATGTGTGGGTAGTTTACCTCAGACCTTCGGTTCCATAGTTGTTAGCTAGATGGCTTCTTCTCTCTTTTTGGATCTCAATACAATGTTCTCCCCCTCTCTTCTGGAGATCTATTCGATGTAATCTTCTTTTGCGGTGTGTTTGTTGAGACCGATGAATTGTGGGTTTATGATCAAGTTTATCTATGAACAATATTTGAATCTTCTCTGAATTCTTTTATGTATGATTGGTTACCTGTTGCAAGTCTCTTCGAATTATCAGTTTGGTTTGGCCTACTAGACTGATCTTTCTTGCAATGGGAGAAGTGCTTAGCTTTGGGTTCAATCTTGCGGTGTCCTTTCCCAGTGACAGTAGGGGCAGCAAGGCACGTATTGTATTGTTGCCATCAAGGCTAACAAGATGGGGTTTATATCATATTGCATGAGTTTATCCCTCTACATCATGTCATCTTACTTAAAGTGTTACTCTGTTCTTTTGAACTTAATACTCTAGATGCATGCTGGATAGCGGTCGATGTGTGGAGTAATAGTAGTAGATGCAGGCAGGAGTCGGTCTACTTATCTCGGACGTGATGCCTATATACATGATCATACCTAGATATTCTCATAACTATGCTCAATTCTGTCAATTTCTCAATAGTAATTTGTTCACCCACCGTAATACTTTTCCTCTCGAGAGAAGCCACTAGTGAAACCTATGGCCACCGGGTCTATTTTCCATCATATTAATCATCCAACACTTAGCTATTTTTATTGCCATTTATTTTACTTTGCATCTTTATTATAAAAATACCAAAAATATTATCTTATCATATCTATCAGATCTCACTTTCGTAAGTGACCGTGAAGGGATTGACAACCCCTTTATTGCGTTGGTTGCGAGGATTTTATTTGTTTGTGCAGGTGCGAGGGACTCGTGTGTGGCCTCCTACTGGATTGATACCTTGGTTCTTAAAAACTGAGGGAAATACTTACGCTGCTTTACTGCATCACCCTTTCCTCTTCAAGGGAAAACCAACGCAGTGCTCAAGAGGTAGCATATACCTGTCGGTATTTGTGAGGATGTGCCTGTTGTGGTTGCAAATGTTACTATTTTAACAGACTTTGTTATTCTTGATATTCCCGAGGACGATAGTATGTCTATTATTCTTGGAAGACCCTTTTTGAATACTGCAGGGGCTGTTATTGATTGCAACAAAGGCAATGTCACTTTTCATGTTATTGGTAATGAGCATACGATACACTTTCCGAGGAAACAACCTCAAGTTCATAGTATAAACTCTATTGGAAAAATTCCATCGATTATTTTTGGAGGTTTTGAATTTCCTCTACCTACTGTCAAGAAGAAATATGATATTCTTATTATTGGGGATGTGCATATCCCCGTTGAGGTAACATAGTGTTATTCGAAATTTCTCCGGTTTCGTGCGATTCGGAATGAGTTTGTTAACAAGACCTGATCAACCTTGTTAGTGGATTCCTTTTAATGAGCATGAGATGGATGAAGTTAGAAAGCACAACCTTCTGTACCCTCCTTTTACTTTCTGTTATTTAGTTGAAATAAAGCAAAAATAGTATATTCTGTCTGTTTTCTGAATTATCCGTGTAATAAAAAATACCCCGAAAATAAAAGTTCTCCAAATGCCCCGAAATTGAAATATGTTTTTTTCTGGAATATTTGAGAATATCTGGCACTGAGAACACATCAGGGGGAGCAAGCACCTGGCCACGAGGGTCCAGGGCGCGCCCACCCCCCTGGGCGGGCCCCCTGCCTCGTGGGCCCATGGTGGCTCCCCTCCACTTATTCCTGCACCCACACACTTCTTCTTCCTCCCAAAAAAATCACCAACCAGCTCAAGCACGAGTTCTAGCTCATTTTGCTGCGATTTTCGATCTCCTTGCTCAAAGCACCTCTCACAAAACTGCTTTGGGGGATTGTTCCTTGGTATGTGACTCCTCCAATGGTCCAATTAGTTTTTGTTCTAGTGCTTTATTCATTGCAAATTTGTGCTGCCTAGGTGACCATGTTCTTGAGCTTGCATGTCAAATTTATATGGTTCCAAGTAGTTCTAATGCATGATATAGTCTCTAGGCACTTGTGGGAGTAGTTGCTATCAATTTTGTTGAGTTTGGTTCACTTTTATTTGAAGTTACTAAAATTTTCAGAAATTTTTCAGAGGAAGAAATATGTTTAGGAAAATGTACCAAGGTGGCCCTTCAAGGAAGCAAGGACCTAGGCTCGCAATGCGTGATGCCGACGATGAACCACCAAGGGACGCTCAAGTGCGGGCTTGTGAATGGCCTTCAGAGGACTTCATGGATCGAGCAGGAATCAAGGAAGAATTTAAAGCATATGTGCGTAACGCTGATCTTGTGTGCTTCGAGGCAGATAAGTGCCGTCAGTACCACTATCTCACTGATTCCTTTGTGAGGAGGTTTGAATTTTCATCGTCACACAATTCTCAAACTGTCCTATTTGATCTTTATGAAAATTCTTATACTATGGACTTAGAGGATTTTAATACTGCTTGCAAACTTTCACAATGGGGTAGTCCTAGTGAACCTCGCAAATCTGAATTTAGAGATTTTCTTGCTAGTATAATTGTGGGGGAATCTAGAGACATAGCACAAGCTACCATAGGGAGCATTCATTTTCCTGCTATACATTATTTTGCTCTCTTCATAGGTAGGTGCATAAATGGTAAGGATGAAGCATGTCACATGTGTGTCCCCGACCTCAGTGTTCTCAGAGTGCTGTATTAGGAGATAAACATTATAATTTGGGAGCCATTGTTGCACGTAGGTTGCATAATAATAGATTTAATGGAGATTTGTTTGGTTGAATTTATGCAACTTGTTTAGCTAATTTTCTTAATATACCCATACGTGAGTATGATATTGAGTTGCCTCCTGTTTATTTAGATTATGAGGCTATGGTTCGTCATCGTTTTGTTGAGAGGAACGATCAGTTCCTCCAGTACCGACTAATCTTTGACAGACGACGCACCTATCACGTCGCTCTCCCTGCTCCTACTTTCTTTGACTTTCAGGCGAAGGGGAGGTATTTCATAACCAGGGAGGAGGCGAACGAGTATGAGAGGAGGGCTGAGATAGCTCGCCTCCAAGCTGCAGCCCATGATGCAATAACTACAGCATCTCAGTACGACCCCAACTATAACTTTGGATATCCGCCAGGCCAGCCGTGGCAATAGACCAACTTAGGCCAAAAGCCTAAGCTTGGGGGAGTACGTATCTCTCACCGACATTACATTCATGTTGACACACTCATTGCTAGTTGTCGGTGCTCATACTCTTTCATTGTATTATCCATGCTAGTTTATTTTCCTTTTTATGCTTTCTTCTTGTGTGTTTGAAAAACTTTAAGAAAAACTAAAAAAGAATTAGTAGTAGCTTTTAGCTAGCTTATTTTCTTGTTGTAGTAGTAATAATTAAAAGAAAACCCAAAAGGATTTCCCGTTCTTCTTTTGCTTGTTGGGAGCTTTCCCGTGTAAATAGTTTTATTTCTTTTCTTTTCTTTGGGGGTCAATAGGAGAAGACCATAATGAAATTGTTAAAGTGGCTCTTATTTGCATTATTGTTGATTTAACCAAGAGCTCATATTGCCTTGTCTTCTCCTGTTTATTGGATGCTCGCAGATTCCAGCTTAGTCCAATGCACGTGCACTATTATTATTATTCACATCATTCGGTCGTGCAAGTGAAAGGCAATTATGACGATATATGATGGACTGATAGAGATGGGAGAAGCTGGTATGAACTCGACCTCTCTTGTTTTTGTAAATATGGTTAGTTCATCGTTCCTGATTCAGCCTATTATGAATAAACATGTTCACAATGACAATTAGAGATTATAGTTACTTATGCCATGCTTAATTAGCTAGGAGCTTATAATGGTTTACCTTGCATGCCAACAGGCTATTAAAATGGTTGTGATGTGCTATGATGGGGTGGTATCCTCCTTTGAATGATTCAAGTGACTTGACTTGGCACATGTTCACACATGTAGTTGAAACAAATCAACATAGCCTTCACGATATTTATGTTCATGGTGGATTATATCCTACTCATGCTTGCACTCGATGTTCATTAATTTTAATGCATGTTCATGACTGTTGTCGCTCTCTAGTTGGTCGCTTCCCAGACTTTTTCTAGCCTTCACTTGCACTAAGCGGGAATACTGCTTGTGCATCCAATTCCTTAAACCCCAAAGTTATGCCATATGAGTCCACCATACCTTCCTATATGCAGTATCTACCTACCGTTCCAAGTAAATTTGTATGTGCCAAACTCTAAACCTTCAAATGAAATTCTATTTTGTATGCTCGAATAGCTCATGTATCAACTAGGGTTGTCCGTATCTTCCATGTTAGGCGGGTTATTCTCAAGAGGAGTGGACTCTGCTCCTCACTCACGAGAAAATGGCTGGTCACCAGGATGCCCAGTCCCATGCTTTATGCAAATCAAATCAAAATAATTGCAAACAAAATTCCCCCAGGACTGTTGTTAGTTGGAGGCACTCATTGTTTCGAGCAAGCCATGGATTGATGCTTGTTGGTGGAGGGGGAGTATAAACTTTACCATTCTGTTTGGGAACCGCCTATAATGTGTGTGGCATGGAAGATATCGCCATCTCTTGGTTATTATGTTGACAATGAAAGTATGCCGCTCAAAATATTATTTACCTCTATTTCAAAATCAAGCTCTGGCACCTCTACAAATCCCTGCTCCCCTCTGCGAAGGGCCTATCTATTTACTTTTATGTTGAGTCATGACCCTCTTATTAAAAAGCACCAGCTGGAGAGCACCGCTGTCATTTGCATCCATTACTGTTAATTTATATTGGGTATGACTATGATTGGATCTCTTTTACCATGAATTACAATGTTTAGTCAGTCCTTAATCTTTAAAGGTGCTCTGCATTTATGTTTTGTGGTCTCAGAAAGGGCTAGCGAGATACCATCTTGTTATATCATATCATGATTGTTTTGAGAAAGTGTTGTCGTCCGAGATTTATTATTATTGCTCACTAGTTGATTATGCCATTGATATGAGTAAACATGAGACCTAAGAGTTATTGTGAATATGGTTAGTTCATAATCTTTGCTGAAAACTTGAATGTTGGCTTTCCATATTTACAACAACAAGAGCAAACAGAGTTTGTAAAAGTTTTTCTTTATCACTTTCAGTTTGTCAACTGAATTGCTTGAGGACAAGCAAAGGTTTAAGCTTGGGGGAGTTGATACGTCTCCGTCGTATCTACTTTTCCAAACACTTTCGCCCTTGTTTTGGACTCTAATTTGCATGATTTGAATGGAACTAACCCGGGCTGACGTTGTTTTCAGCAGAATTGCCATGGTGTTATCTTTGCGCAGAAAGAAAAGTTCTCGGAATGACCTGAAACTTCACGGAGATTATTTTTGGAAATAATGAAAAATACTGGCGAAAGAATCAAGGCCAGGGGGCTCACACCCTTTCCACGAGGGTGGGGGGCACGCCTGCCCCCCTGGGCGCGCCCCCTACCCCGTGGGCCCCCTAGAGCTCCACCGACCTCAACTCCAACTCCATATATTCGTGTTCGGGGAGAAAAAATCAGAGAAAAAAGATTCATCGCGTTTTACGATACGGAGCCACCGCCAAGCCCTAAACTCTCTCGGGAGGGCTGATCTGGAGTCCGTTCGGGGCTCCGGAGAGGGGAATCCGTCGCCGTCGTCATCATCAACCATCCTCCATCACCAATTTCATGATGCTCACCGCCGTGCGTGAGTAATTCCATCGTAGGCTTGCTAGACGGTGATGGGTTGGATGAGATTTATCATGTAATCGAGTTAGTTTTGTTAGAGTTTGATCCCTAGTATCCACTATGTTCTGAGATTGATGTTGCTATGACTTTGCTATGCTTAATGCTTGTCACTAGGGCCCGAGTGCCATGATTTCAGATCTGAACCTATTATGTTTTCATGCATATGTGTGAGTTCTTGATCCTATCTTGCAATTCTATAGTCACCTACTATGTGTTATGATCCGGCAACCCTGAAGTGACAATAATCGAAACCACTCCCGGTGATGACCATAGTTTGAGGAGTTCATGTATTCACCATGTGTTAATGCTCTTGTCCGGTACTCTATTAAAAGGAGGCCTTAATATCCCTTAGTTTCCAATAGGACCCCGCTGCCATGGGAGGGTAGGACAAAAGATGTCATGCAAGTTCTTTTCCATAAGCATGTATGACAATATTCAGAATACATGCCTACATTACATTGATGAATTGGAGCTAGTTCTGTGTCACCCTATGTTATGACTGTTACATGATGAACCACATCGGCATAATTCTCCATCACCGATCCAATGCCTACGAGCTTTTCACATATTGTTCTTCGCTTATTTACTTTTCCGTTGCTACTGTTACAATCACTACAAAACCCAAAAATATTACTTTTGCTACCGTTACCGTTACTTCCATACTACTTTGCTACTAAATACTTTGCTGCAGATACTAAGTTATCTAGGTGTGGTTGAATTGACAACTCAACTGCTAATACTTGAGAATATTCTTTGGCTCCCCTTGTGTCGAATCAATAAATTTGGGTTGAATACTCTATCCTCGAAAACTATTGCGATCCCCTATACTTGTGGGTCATCATCTGGCGACATTTCCGGCTGCTTGCCTGCCATTGCCACAACCCGGTCAAGGAGCCACTTCTCTGCTGCAATCACGAGGGACTCAGCTAGCCAGCTGCTGTCTGCCGCACAAGCGGACGACTTCCTGTAGTCTCCGACTATGGTTAAGATTCCCTTGGTGCTTGGCATCTTCATCTTGAGGTAGGCATAGTGGGGGACCGCCATGAACTTGGCCAGAGCAGGCCGGCCAAGTAGCGCATGATAGGGGCTCTCAAGGTCCACCACCTCAAACTAGACTAGCTCTCGGCGGAAGTGATCTTTTTCTCTGAAGAGGACATCTATCTGGATCTTGCCGATTGGTGAGCAGGAAAGGCCAGGAAATATGCCATGGAATACAGTCCGACTGGGCTGAAGCTGCCTCTGCTTGATTCCCAACTTCTCCATAGTGTCACGGTATAGGATGTTGATGTTGTTGCCGCCATCTATCAGGACTCGGGAGAAACGAGCGGCCCGCCTCTCCGTTGCGAAGGTCGCATCTAAGACCAAGGCATAAGAACCAGGAGAGGACATCACGTCCGGGTGGTCAGCTCTGCTCCAACTGATAGGCTTCTCAGACCAATGCATGAACTCTGAGGTCTCTGATGCTACTGCATGTACTTCTTGCTGTCGTTGCCGTCTGCCGTGCTTATCATCGGCCATGCTGGTGAACACGACGTAAGCCCCATGCTCTTCAGGATACTCATCTTGTATTGCGCCCACTGGCCGAGCCGCCGGCTACTGGGGAGGAGGAGGCGACGGGCCGGCAGGCGGAGGAGGCAGGAGTCCATCACCCTTGGCGATTCTGGTGAGCCAATGACATTTCCGAGTGGTGTAGTTGGATGGCTTCGCGCCGCTGTGAAACTTGCAGGGTGCATCAAGAGTCTGCTCGTACGAGAAGGCGGGCAACCAGTTGGGCTTGCCGCCCTTCTGACGCTTGGGTAGAGGCTGCCCTTCCGGCTGTTGGTCTTCGACTGTCGCTACCTGCCGGCTTGTGGAAGCCCGCTGCGTGGCCTTGCGCTTGTTGTCATTCTGTTGTTGACGCCGACTGGTGTCACCAGCCGGAGTCCGAGGAGCTTGAGGAGCCACTTTGCCGGATGCATCGACTTGAATCTCCGCCTTCATGGAGGAGTCGGTCGTGGCGTACTTGTCCGCTATGATCAGCAGTTCATCGAGGGTCGTCGGCTCGTCGCAGAGAAGCTTGTGCTTGAGCAGAGTGTCTTCTCTGCACCCGGCGGTGAAGTACTCAATAGCCTGCACCTCATGCACGCCTTCGCATGAGTTGCGCAACTCTGCCTAGCACGTGAGGTAGTCGCGAGTCGACTCGTTGGGGCCTTGGACGCACAAAGAGAGCTGTCGAGGCTTGGGCGGTCGCTTGTACGTGCTGGTGAAGTTGCGAATGAAGGCTTCAGTGAAATCAACCCAGCTGTTGATGCTGCGGGGCTTCAGGCTGTTCAGCCATGTCCGGGCTATGCCCTGGAGCATGAGCAGAACATACTTCACGGCAACTCGCTTGTTTCCATACGCTATGCTGACGGTCGTGGAGTAGTCGACCAGCCAGTCTTCCGGCTTCACGGAGCCGGTATATTTGGGCGTATCTCTTGGGAGCGTGAACCCTTTGGGGAAGGGCTCATCTCGGATTCGGGGGCCAAAACAGGACGCGCCCAATGCGTCTTCTTCTAGCGCCAGGGATCGGTTGAGGCGGTCGATCCGATGGCGGGCATCATTCTCTCCGACTCCTTCTCGACGGCCAAGGCGATCGCCGAGTGTCGGGTGGTCAATAGGCGGCGGGGAAGCGCGCCTCTCCCTGCGATGGGGAGGGGGAGGCGGACAATCATCCCGTCGTTCCACTGCTCTCGGGCGGCCGTCTTGGTCGCGCTCGATGGTGATGCGAGTTCAGCTGCGGCTGGCAGCCGGCTCCTTGTCTCTTCTATCGTAGACGCCACTAGTCGGCGTCTGGGAGGTCACGCCTTGATCTCGGCGAGGAGGCGGATCGTTGTTCCGCCGGTTGGGCGCTTCAGCGCGGCAGCCGGCCTCTTGCTGCTCGGCAGCCGCGTCAATGAGCCGCTGGACGCGCTCCGTCATGAGGCGACGCTCGTCGCCCTTGAACTTGTCCAGCTCGTCTGCTGCCGCCAGGGCAGCTCGTATATTCTCCGCGGGCGTGGCGTAGACAGGGCGATCCGCCACGAACATACTGGCAATGGCCGCGCCGCGCAGCTGGACCGTACCGATGCGGCTAGGCCCTCCAGGAGCCGGCGTGCCGCCAACGGCGTGGTCCATCTCGCGCTGGTAGGCCTCCGAAAGGCGTCTCATGCTGGCTAGCTTCTTGGCGCTCTCGACGAGCTGGAAGCGGCGTGCTTCCAGCGTCTCGGCGTCGACGTCTTCTAGGATGGGCGCAGCCAGGTCTTGCAGCGCCGCCTCGAGCGGGTCTCGAGCACCTCCGCCAGAGTGCTCGCCATGGCTAATGACAAGCACCTCCGTGACGGTGCTTCCGCCGCTGTGCTCGCGAGGAAGCGGCTCGTCGTAGACCACCACGTTGGTGGGGAACGCGTCAAGCGACGCCGTGTCGGAGTCGACAAGCGTCGGGTCGGTGGAGCCAACCGACTCCAAGTCCACAACAGGCTCGCTGACGACGTGGAGCTGGTCGAGGAGGCTGACGAGGCGACTCTCGGGGCCGTCTGTGCCCGCGTCAGATACGGGCTCGTCGGAGAGGCGAATCTCGCCAACAAGATCGGCGAGGCAGCTCGCCGCGCAGGCGACCTCCGCACCATGCAGCGCGTCGGCGCAGACGCCGTCTGGTGTGCCGGGCTAGCTGCGCTCGCCAGGAAGGAACAGGGTTCCCGTCCAGAGCAGGTCTCCGGACGACGGTGCACCTCGCCCCACGGTGGGCGCCAAATGTCGGGGGTTGGGTGCGACATATGCCAAAGGATGGCTTATCATGGTGGGAGCGAGTAGAACGTCGCCGGTGCCCAGAAGCGGGATGAGGCATAGACACGAACGCCGGCGTACTTTACCCAGGTTCAGGGCTCTCCTAGGAGATAACACCCCTAGTCGTGCTCTGCGGGGTCTCCGCATGATCACTAATGCACTAGTGAGTACAATGGTGCTCCTCGAGCTGTATGCTAGAGGTAGGAGAAAGCAAGGCTAGCTCTCCCCTCTCTATGTGTGAGTCTAGTTCTAACAGGTTGGGAACCCTTTGCATGGGTGACCAGGGGGGTTTATATAGGCCTACCTCCCAGGGTTACAATGGTAATCTGACCGGGTGTAGCACCCGGCTGTCAGTGACTCTGGTCGCCGGCTTCTCCGCCGGCTGCTGGGGCCCGCCGCCTGGTTGGCCCCGCCGACTGGTCTGGTACGGAGCTGACATGCCGCTCCCGCCGCTCGTGGGTCTTGCCGGCTGCTGGTTACTGTAGTTGTAATGCTAATGACGCATACTTGGTCAGGGGAGCGTGGCTACAGTCCCGTCGCCTGGTGGGAGATCACTGTAGCCACACCGTGTCTCATCTGGTTAATGGCGCACGGACCCCGAGGGAGGAGTGGGCCGCCTCCTAGAGGCCGGCCTCCCTCGGGTCCGACTTGTCAGGCTTCCGCCGTCTTCCGGACTCTCGCTGCCTGGTAGGGCCCGCTGCCTGCAGGCCGTACCGACAGGCCGTCGTGGGAACAGGGCTCCGCCTGACAGGAGTGACGTCAAGGGCAGAGCGGCAACAGTGCCGCGTCGTACGGAGATCTCCGCCTGTATGGGGCACTGTGGCCGCGCCTCGCCTTGGATATGGGGGTGATGGCCTACACTGTAGCCACATCCTGTCTTGTCTTCTTAATGGGGGCACAGACTCTGAGGGCGCCGTGGGCCGCCTGCTAGGAGCCGGCCTCTCTGGAGGCCGCCTGCTAGGAGTCGGCCTGTCTTGGTGCCGTCTTCTGGAGCTTGGCCGTCTTCTGGCAGCCGGCCACTTGAGCCAGCCGGCCACCAGAAGGCGGTGCTTCATTCTGGATGTTTGTGGGGCGCAGCTGGCCCAATGTCTTGAAAGGCTCAGGGATTCGGGTTAGGCTACCCGTGGCCCATTACTCCGACAGTATGGGCATTCTACTAATACCAATAACGAAGGGGTTGTGAGTTATATACATATATAGTTGAGAAAGTTAAAGGGCTTTTTTGGTCTCCAGGGGTATGTAGGGTTAATTGGTCGAGACTATCAGCAAATTGTGTCGCCCATGCCTTAGCTAAGGAAGGTTGTAGTATGGAACTGTGCAAGACATGGTTCCAGCATCCCTCTCCCAAAAATTCATGAAAAAACTCAAGTGGGTTGTATCATATAAAATAATGGATGTGACCAGGTCTGAGTCGACTCAGACGTAACCAAGTCTTAATCAAGTGATATTGTTGAAGTACTTCAGTGGTGTCACGTAGGTTCTCGGACTATTTCAGAGGTGACATGTGTATGTACACACTTATTGCACTTGGAGGATCTTCGAGGACCTGGATGGCACTTTTCGTAATTCGATGACCTATGTGACACCTTTGAAATAATTCGAGGACCTACGACGATGCACTTCACTTGGATAAATTGGTGCTTGCTGAACTGTTCTAGCTTTTATTCTATCTAAAGAAGTTGAAATAATTAACCAAATGGTAAAACTGAAAAATTATTAATCAGGGTTAGTGTAATCCACCCTAGACCGATGGGAGCTTTATCATTGTTTTAAAGATATAAGCTTACTTGTGCTGCTTAAAACCACAACGATAAAAGCGTTTAGGATCCGGCTGTGAAACCAATGCAAGATAGTACTGACCCAACTACCTCCAAGCACACACACCATGTTGTTTGCCGTGGCTGCATATATATATATTGTCCCATCCTTATGCAAGTAGTAACATGGAGATGATACATATACTAGCCACACTTTTTTGCCACAATCAAATAGGTTGCTCCTCGGTGGGAAAAAAAAGCGCAATACTAGTTTGGAGACTCGAGATAGAAGCCAATGAGAATGTGCTTTCAAAATCAGTAGAAATGGGAGACATGGGGAATAAGGAAGGCATTCCTCAGTAGACACAGTAGCCTCTCATGTAGTCAATCGCTACAATTTCCTTGTACCTCCTTAGGTCGGATTGCCTTTCCTGCTAGTGAATTGAGATTGCCAACATGAAGTCAATCGCAAGGTGATCCAACACTATTGGCTGGGCATAATAAACTCGTGACATGCTCGTGTTACCCTACGGAACCACATGAAAGTACACAACTGCAAGTTGTATACACCAAGGTCGGTGTTTAGAGAGACGATACTCCTCGATAGGCTCCACTTGGTCAAGACTCCGGAACCTTCGGAATAAAGGGTTGTTGCTGAGCATGTCAAGCAATCTTCAAACGACATCCTCGCCAAGTCTGCAATGTATAACAAAAGGATAAAACATAAGATGTACTCCCCCCGTAAACTAGTGAGTACTATTTGGCAATGGAAAAGAAAACTATATTTATGTTATATTAAATAGGTGTAGCTCTACGACCAACAATCATGCCAAAGTTGGTGTTTTACTCCAGATTTTGTAAAGCATAACATGTTAGGCTTCAATTGATCTCGATTATGCAGTCAACAAATTCTAAAAGGAGTTAACCGATCTAACAAATGTGTCGCTCCCGCGAGCGACAAGGGGAAACCCTAGCCGCCACCTGGTCTTGCTGGCACAATGCCGGACTCCGTGGAAGCCCGGCGCCGCCGCTCGGACACATCGGTCCAAATAATTCCTGACGGGGAAAGTACTATACAACATTTAACCCAATGGGCCCGTGGGGTCCTGTTATATCGATTTCTTTTGTTGCAAACATTTAGGTATCCGATGGATGGCGCTCCCCGGTATTTTTTTATCTTTGATTTAGGATACTACTATGTGTTTCGAAATGGATACCCACTGTGGAGGACGTGTCGCTCGCCATCCTGGAGTTGGCAGAGGAAGACAAACTCAGGCACATCAACGACAAGTGGTTCAGCCACCCGTGTGTGGGCACGGGCTGGCGCTAGGCTCGGGCTTTGTAGATTCCGCCGGATGTTCCTCATCAACGCCATCATCTGGTGCATCATGCTCCTAATCCAGCTCGCCAAGTTCGTATCCGGAGAGCGTGCGCGCAGCGAGCTAAGGGCCGACACGGAGCCATCGTTGGGAGCGCTGCAATAGCTGCGTGCGTGGCTAAGCCACTTCGACGCCTTGAGGCGAGCCCGTGAGCAACAGCCAGGGAACGGAGGAGGTGAGTCCCCCGGAGAGCCTGACTACTTATAAAACAACAACGATAGAAGCGTTTGGTCCAGCTGTTCGTTAAAGAAGGTTATGATATGAAACCAATGCAAGATAGTACTGACCCAACAACCTCCATGTTGTTTGCCGTGGCTGCATATGTTGACCCATCCTTATGCAAGTAGTAACATGGAGATGGTAAATACTAGCCACACTTCTTTGCCCCAATCAAATAGGTTGCTCGTCGACGGGAAAAGGGGGTAATACTAGTTCGGAGACTCATGATAGAAGCCAATGAAGAATGTGCTTCCAAAATCAGTAGGAATCGGAGACATTGGTAATAAGGGAAGCCTTGCTCAGTAGACACAGTAGCCTCTCATGCAGTCTATCTCTACAATTTCCTTGTACCTCCTTAGGTCGGATTAGCACCTTTCCTGCTAGTAAATTGAGATTGCCAACTTGAACTCAATCGCAAGGTAATCCAACACTATTGGCTCTACATAATCAACTCGTGACATGCTCGTGTTACCCTACGGAACCACATGAAAGTACACAGCTGCAAGTTGTATACGCCAAGGTCGGTGTTTAGAGAGACGATGCTTCACGATATGCTCCACTTAGTCGAGACTCCGGAACCTTCGGAAGTAAGGGTTGTTCCTGAGCATGTCAAACAATCTTCCAATGACATCCTGGTCAAGTCTGAAATGTATAACAAAAGGATAAAACATAAGATGTACTCGATCCCTATGTAAACTAGTGAGTACTATTTGACAATGGAAAAGAAAACTATATTTATATTATATTAAATAGATGTAGCTCTAAAATCATGCCAAAGTTGGTGTTTCACTCCGGATTTTGTAAAGCATAACATATTAGGCTTCAATTGATCTCGATTATGCAGTCAACCAATTCTAAAAAAGAGTTAACCGATCTAAGAAAAGTATCTAGTAGTTTGCACAATCTCATCGTGATGGACTAGATATCAGATAATTACAGACAACCCTTCCCTTCCCTCCCTTCATGCCTCGCTCCTGCGAGCGACCGGGGTGAAACCCTAGCCGCCACCTGGTCTTGCTGGCGCAACGTCGGACCCTGTGGAAGCCCGGCGCCACAGCTCGGACACATCGGTCCAAATAATTCCTGACGGACGAAGTACTGTACAACAATTAACCCAATTGGCCTGCGGGCTCCTAATATTTCGATTTCTTTTGCTGCAAACATTTAGGTATCCGGACGGTGCGCCCTGATATTTTTATATTTGATTTAGGATACTACTAGGTGTTTCTGAATGGATCCCCACTGTGGTGGACGTGTCGCTCGCCATCTTGGACCTGGCAGAGGAAGAAAAGCTCACGCGCATCGAGGACAAGTAGTTCAGCCACCCCGGAGCGTGTGTGGGCAGGGGCGGCAACGGGCGGGGCTGGCGCTAGGCTCGGGCTTTGGAGATTCCGCGGGCTGTTCCTCATCGAACACAATAAGGTGTGGGACTACGGCGCATCAACGCCATCATCTGGTGCATCATGCTCCTAATCCAGCTTGCCAGGTTCGTCTCCCGAGAGCGCGCGCGCAGCGAGTTAAGGGCCGACACGGAGCCCTCGACGGGAGCACTGCCATGGCTGCGTGCGTGGCTCCGGCGCTTCGACGCCTTTGAAGGACCGCGAGGCGAGCCCGTGAGCAACGGCCAGGGAACAAAGGAGGTGAGTCGCTGGACCGCAGATCGGCAAGAAGGAGCCATGGGAGGCTCTGACTCTACTACCGAAAAAGGTTTCCCCCGCTTTGTATACAAAGCAACCAACCGAACCATACAGGGATAGGTGCTGAGGCGGAAGCAGCACAGTCACGCTCAAAAGAAACGACAGAGAAAGAACAAAGAAACAAATGCCGACAACGGCGGATCAACAAAAACGAAGAAGCATCGCGACCACTGCGCCCACCAGGATCTTCCACTAGGCTCCAAGACTCCGGAGCGCCGGCACCTATCAACACCTCCAAGAAGGATCGCGACGATGACGACGCTGCTGCCAAGGGTTTCCCCCGGTACACGACGATGCGAGAGGAAGGGTAGCCCCAACGCCCTCCCGGAAGGTCAGGTGGCGCCCACACGCGTCACCGCGCCAGTGTCGGACACGCCGACAGGGGTTTCCCCCGATCCCAACCCGCACCTCGGGAGCTCCGGATCCAGCCACCAGACCAACCACTACCCTGCGCCAACGCGGACATGAGGCCCACACGCCGTCTCACCACGGCACCGCGAAGTGAGGATAGCGCGGCGAAGAATCAGAGCCGGGACTAGGGCATCGGCATCGTCGGCACGCGGGAGGGCCCCACCTCCACCGTCCGCGACGGTAGCCGTCCGGACGCAATAGCAGGAGCACACCAGGCCCGGCCGAGCCCTCGTGGGCCGGTAAAGCTCCCGTCTTCGCGCTGCTGCCGGCACGCCGTCGACGCCGACGCCCCACATCTGAGCCGCTCCTCCTCCTCACCGCGCCGCAGACAACGAGGCCACGCCGGGGAGCCGGCCCGCTAGGACCCAGATGGGGCCCGCCGGGCCCACATCTGGGTCGGGGTCGCGACGACGGCCACCCAGCACCACCACGCCGCCCCGCCGCCAAGGTGCGGCGCCGACACCACGCCTGCCGCCGGCCGCCGCCGCAGGGCAGCCGGACCGCAGCCACGCCAAGCTGCACCGCCGCCGCCTCCCTGCCCCGGGAAGGGAGCACGCGCGCGCAGGAAAGGGATGACCCGCCGCCGCCGGAACCACCTGGACCAGCGCCGGGAGCGACCGCCGGCGGCGGCGAGAGGAAAAGGGGGAGGAGGGGGCCTGCGGAAGAGGGGCACGAGCTCCGCCCGGCCACCTCCCGTGGAGGCGGCGCGAGGCGGGTCTGGACGGGGAAGAGGGGAGGGAAGAAGGGGGCGGAGGTGGGGCGCGGGGCCGGCGGCCGGCGGCGGCAGGAGATGGGGAGGGGGAACCCTAGTCGCCTCGACTCTGACTCTACTCCCGCTGGAGACACTCGTTCCGGCAGAAACTCGGCTTCTGCCCCTGTTTTGGAGGAAAGCTCAGGGCTCGTCGGGGGCAGCTCAACAGGGCCGTCCCCCCACGAACCTGCACCACCATCCTTGGCTCCAATGTGCACATCACATGAGATCGTGTGAATCGTACGCATCAAATGTTGGCAAAAAGGAAAAAAGATTGTGAAATAAATTCGTGCATTACTCAGGATTAAGTGTTACAATCTCGTCCCACAAGTTCCACGACCTTTTCTGGACCAGAGCCTAGCCAAATCATAGTTGGGCATTGCAACCTACCAAAATTAGCCAAGGCATGACTAACCCTATTACAGCTCCGACGAGTGTGAGCAATGCAAGAATTTCTCTCCCCCGTGCTACTAAAGTACTAATGATCTCTCTAATAATAAAAGCATACTTAGGCTTGTTGCCGATTCCTCCCTTGATCATATTGACAGTCTCTGAAAGCAATCAGACTCGACGTCAATAGGTAAACTGATCCATTGTAATGCTAAAGAAGTTCCCTTTTAGAGCAAGTAGTTCAGCTTTCAGAACATCATTACATATTTACATGAGTGGAAGTACCCGCAGGCACTGAGAATTATAGACCCATCATGGCCGTACACGTTCTTGAACGGCGTTATGCCAATAGCAGAGTGATATGAAAATTTGTATCCGAATTGTGCAAGTGGAATCCAGAAACTCCAGCGTTTGGGGCAGTCATGAGTGAAACACCGCAGGGAGATCTCAAGACATTAGTTGACCCGCTTGGTTTGGGCTTCAGTTTGTGGGTGATTTGCCAAGCTGATACTCAGCTCAGTGCCGATGTACTTGGACAGCTCTTGTCAAACTGGCTTGTGAAGACTGTGTCGCGGTCAGAGACGATAGCACCTGGAAAGCCATGAAGCTTGTAGATTTAATTCACGTAGAGGAGGGCTACCCTGGAAGTTGTGCATGGGTTGGCCAACGACAGGAAGTGAGCGAACTGATGTGCTTGTCCACTATAACCAGCATGCAATTCAACTTGCCGGATTGCGAGAGCCCATCGACAAAGTCTATAGTGATCATATCCCAAGAGTCCTTACGAACTGGAAGAGGGGAAAGATTAACGAACTGCCTCACAAATGGGGAAAAGGCAGAGAAAAGGAAGAGGGACAACAAAAATAGGAAGCAAACCATACAGATGATGGATGTGTGCATCCGCTTGCAGAGGCCGGAAGATCAATAAGTAGGAGTACTGGGTAAAAACTTGACAGAAAAATATATCATGGTTCATAAGAGTTAATTATATACCTCATGTAGAAACACTGAAAACATATCAAGCGAGTGAGCAACCCACTCCACAAAACAATAGCTCACTCCACAAAACAATAGCTCAAATGGACGTATCTACTACAAGTAATATGGATCGGAGGGAGTAGTGGTATTAGTTTACAAAACTAGCTGATTGTGACAAAACCTTACACTCTGCTAAACACTACTACAAGTATTCATCACAAATTCAAGGCAACATAACAGGTACTCGAAAATAAGGATCACATGTTCACAACACACCTTGAGGATACTGCACTTCCCTATCAGCTTCATCTCAGACAGTTCTCATCTCAATCTTGATGGATTCTGCAGTTGCAGAGCCCCTATGCATGCCATTCTGCCGCATTGGACAAGCCTCGTGTCCGCCAGCATTCTCAAAGCGCCCATGGGACTCGCTATTCACAGCCTCACAGAGAGGTTGATCAGAGGCAGCAGAACTGTGACCTATGCTGCCATTCTCCAAGTGAACGGAAGCTTGGCCGACGCCGTCACCACCATGACGATTGACACTTTCCACATCCGCTATTCTCCCACTGGTGCGGCTGGCATGAATTAGCCTCCCTATGCTTACCAGCAACATGAGAGTTGAGATAACTCCGGTGATGGCAAATTGATTTGTGTGGAACTGGGGTCGGGGCTGCCGTAACTGGCCGACGACGACAGTGGATCTGCGCCTAACCATTTTCGTTGAATCCTCAATCCCTCATCGCCTCCAGTTATTTTCAAGATGGCAGTAGAAAGATCATGCACCAGCGGCGAACCTACACAGAATGCCTGCAGATAAAAAGGTAAGCATGGCTGTAGATAAACCCGGAAATTGGATATAATTTAGTGGCATGGAGATGTACATAGTCGAAAAACAATCATGATAGTATTACATTTTGAGACAAAATGACAGGCGTGATCGAGGATTCGAGGTAAAAAAAGCATGACACAAATGAACAAGTGGTTGCACATGCCAGTGTGTACTTTTCTTTTCTTTTCTCTCAAAAGCCAAAATATATTTTGTGGGTAATCATATGCTTAGCAGTTAGCACTACAATATGTAAGTATGTTTGTGAGAAATTTTGGTGCAGTACAATCAAACTATTAATGGATGTAGGTAGATGTATGACGATGCTTAGAAAATCCATACTTGAAGGTAAAAAACATGATGGTACTAACTAGCTTCTGTCGTTAGGATGCAACATAGCACTTAAAAGGACAAAACTCTGAATATACTAAGCTTTAGATTGAGAAGGCTTACAAAACCAAATCCAGGAGTCATGTACATGAGATTAACCATCCTAAACTCTTCCTTATTCCGAGGATCAGAGAGGAACGATGTCAAGAAGGGAAGCTCATCAACGATAGCCGATACCGATCCATTTCTCAAAGCATCAGCATAGTCCTCTTTCTTTATGTAGCTCTGTAGCCTATCTTTGTCGAAATAATAATTTTTTATCAAGATGGAGCGCAGAAATGACCCCTCTTGGTGTCCAACAGAGCCATTCCTGAGCTGGAGCTGGTCCAGATCTGTCACTGAAGGCCGGCGGCTCTTTGCGGTTAGTATGGCTGACAAGCTTGCTGTGTAACTCTGCACTACAATCAGCACCACAAAGCACCATACCACTGTTGGTCACAGGTCCCTCGATCTCTCTTCTCTCTGTGGTTACACACGCACACAAAGTGTTTGTTGAAACTAATGGTGAAGCAGAGCAAGGAGGAAAAAACAAAAGAGGCACGCACGAGTTGTGGTTCCAGGCAACAAATGCCTTTTTTTTTCTCTTTTTCAGCAACGAATGCTCGGTGTGCTGCTTGCAACCAATGCAAGGTTCAGCTTATTACATAGCAGAGACCCACTCCACTCCTCCTACCAACTCTGCAGCACATCAACTCACAATGTACTGCTCCTGATCTAAGCATGGACAGCCATGACACACAGTGGCATGTCCTCTCACACAATGCACGACATGTGCATGTACCTTACATCAAGCTCACATGGCAGGAGTCAAACATGCATCAACACATGAGCATGATCAATAATTAATTAAATCATACATTGACTAGATTAACTTCTAACATTCACCCCCTTAATCTTGGCAAGCTTCAGAGATACTCACCATACCAATTCTGCTTCTCAGCTCATGGAACTTCAAATGACCAAGGGACTTGGTTAGAATATCAGCAAGTTGATCTCCAGTAGCAGTGTACTCAACCTCAATTCTTCCATCTTCCACACACTCTCTAATGTAGTGATAACGTGTGTCTATATGTTTACTTCGGTCATGGTGAACTGGGTTCTTACTAAGTGATATAGCTGATTTATTATCAACCAACAATTGCACCTTCACAGGCTCCTTTCCTGTCATCTCTGCAAGTAGACGGCTCAGCCAAACACCTTGACAAGCAGTTGTTGCCGCTGCAATATATTCTGCCTCACAAGATGAAAGAGCAACAACCTTTTGCTTCTGTGATAACCAGGAAATTGGACATCCACCAAGGAAATACATCACACCTGTAGTGCTCTTGCAATCATCAGTATCACCAGCATGATCACTATCACTATATCCCAGCAAATTCAGTTCATGTGAACTCTTGCGCACATAGCTGCAACCGAGGTTAAGAGTACCACGAATGTACCTCAAAATCTGCTTCACTGCTGCTAAGTGTTGGGATGTTGGACACTCCATATAGCGGCTGACAATGCCCACTGAGTACGCGAGGTCCGGTCTGGTATTCACCAAGTATCGAAGGCTGCCCACAACACTTCTGTAGTATGTTGCATCCACCTTCTTACCTTCTCCAGATTTTCTTAGCTTTAGCCTTTGCTCCATGGGAACTTGACAAGTATTGCTCTGCAGCATACCAGTTTTCTCCAGTATTTTTGATGCATATGATGTCTGGCTCAACTTGATGCCTTCTTCTGATTGCTTAACTTCTATTCCCAAATAGTAAGACAACAATCCTAGATCACTCATGCTAAACAAATCAAGCATTTGTTTCTTGAATTTTTTCACTTCATCAATGTTTGAGCCGGTGACCACCAGATCATCGACATATACTCCAACTAGTAGCCGAGCACCTCCAGAGTTTCTCACATAGACAGCATGTTCAAGTGGACTTCGAACAAATCCTAATGAGATCAAGCTTCTGTCTAACTTAATGTTCCATGCTCTAGGTGCTTGCCTCAGTCCATACAAAGCTTTTCTTAGCTTGAATACTTTCTCTTCACTTTCCTTCTGCTCAAAGCCTGGAGTCTGCACCACATAGACTTCCTCCTCTAACTCCCCATTTAGGAAAGTAGATTTCACGTTTAAATGATGTATCTCCCATCCTTCCTGAGCTGCAACTGCAATGAGTAGCCGGACTGTTTCCAGCCTTGCTACCGGTGCGAACACCTCATCAAAATCAATTCCTCGTCGTTGCACATACCCTTTAGCCACCAGACGTGCCTTGTGGCGAATGGTATTTCCTGCAGCATCTTTCTTGAGTTTAAAAACCCACATCAGACCAATAGGACGAACACCAGCCGGAAGTGTGGTTAATTCCCAAGTTTCATTGTCTTCAATTGATTTTAATTCATCTTTCATTGCAGCCTTCCATGCTTCATGCTTTAAGGCTTCAGTATGATGTGTTGGTTCATCTTCTCCGAGCATGCACAATTCTAGCTGCTGGACATGATCCATATCAATAGGAGTCCAGCTTGGAGATGTCTCATCATACAATTCATCAAGAGAACGCATTCTCAATGCACTTTGCGGAGTTTCAAATTGAGTAGATTCAGGCATTTCTGCCACACTACTTTGATTTGTGGCTATGCTTCCTGCATCAGCCAACACAGCTGAATTTCCTGGAGTTCCCATACCCCCTGATCCTGGTGTCTGAGCTGCGTGTTCTTCAATTTGAATCTGTACTGGAGCAACAGAGGTGGAATTGTCTACTTCTGGTTCAGTGTGTACCACAAAGTATTCTTCAATATCACCATGTCTGGGCAAACTAGCAGTGTTCCAGTCCCATCTTCTTCCTTCCTCAAACACCACATCACGTGAGACACAAATTCTCTTTGATGTTGGATCGTACAATCTGTATGCTTTTGTGCCCTGCTCATAGCCGATAAACACTGTGGGTATACTCCTATCAGCAAGTTTCCCACCTGACGGTCCAGTCACCTTCACATGAGCTGTACATCCAAATGTACGCAAGTGCTCAACACTCGGTTTCCGGTCACGCCAAGCTTCATACGGTGTCTTTCCAATGACACTTTTGGTGGGCGATCTGTTCAACAAATAAACAGCCGTCATCACTGCTTTCCCCCAAAACACCCCTGGCATTCCCTGACTCTTTAGCAAACTTCGAGCCATTGCCACAATTGTTTGATTTCTTCACTCAACCACTCCATTCTGTTGAGGTGTGTATGGTGCAGTGAGTTGCCTTGCAATGCCTCTTTCTTCACAGAAGACACTGAACTCATTCGAGGTGAACTCACCCCCTCGATCAGTACGCAACATTTTCAGTTTGCTGCCTACTTGCAATTCTGCTGAAACTTTGATCTTCTTGAATGCACTGAAAGCTTGATCTTTTGACTTTATCAGGACCAGCCACATATACCGGCTAAAGTCATCAACCATCAGCAGAAAATACTTGTTCCCAGCAGGTGTACAAGGTGTTATTGGACCACAGAGGTCTGCATGGACAAGAGACAATTTTTCAGTTGCTCTGTAAGATGTTTGTTTGGGGAAGGATGCACGTTTCTGCTTGCCAATCAAGCAGCCATCACACACTTGTCCAACATGATTAACAAGCGGCAATCCTTTCACCATGTCATGTTGAGCTAGAGACTTGAGTTCTTCAAAGTTCAGATGCCCAAACCGAGCATGCCATAACCAGGCCCTGTCTGCAACTGATGCAAGCAGACACACAGGAGTGCCCATCTTCAGATTTATGGTATACAATTTGTTCCTCCCTCTTGGTACTTTCATTAACAGAAATCGATCTCTATCAAAGATCCTGAGGAAACCTTCTTCTAGAACAACTTTACAGCCGTGCTCCTCCATCTGTCCGAGACTGATGATGTTGCTACGGAGCTTGGGAATGTAGTTTACATCAGTCAGGCCTCTGTGACCACCATTACGTGCAAGGATGAGCACTGTACCTCTTCCAGCAATTTCCACAACAGACCCATCTCCAAACTTGACAGCCCCAACAATGGTTTTGTCCAGTTCAGTGAATTTCTCAATCGACCCTGTCATATGATTGCTTGCACCTGTATCAAGGTACCACTTATCTGATTCTTCTCCTGCATTATCTCCTAATTTTGGTTTCACATTCACCTCTTGCAGAAACATTCTCTCCTCTTCTTCATTACCTTGCACTACAACGAATGTACTGGCAAGTAACAAAGCAGGATCCTCATCATGCACCTCAGCTACTAACGTTGTTTCTTTTTTTTCTTTGGATTAGGACATGCGTTTGAGAAATGGCCTCTTTCACCACAATTATAACACTTGAATTTCTTTTTCTTTTTCTCACCTTTTGCAGCTTGTGGTGGCTTCTCTGCAGCCTTGCCGCGGTTGGCGCCGCGACTACTACCGCCATCACTTTTTCCGCCGCTGCTCGAGGTTTCAGCACCGCCGCTCGACTTCCTCGACGACCACGCCTCCCACTGCTTGATGGACAACATTAGATGCTGCCCGTCGACGGGACTGCCGAAGCGCATACGCACGCGCTCCTCGTGCGCCTTGAACCGGCCAAACAGGTCCTCGACGGTGAGCGTCTTCAAGTCGACACACTGCTCCAGCGAGGTTACCAAGTGCATAAACCTCGCCGGCGCAGCTTGGAGAATTTTCTGGACCACCGTCAGCTCCTTAACCTCGTCGCCGAGCGCTCGGATGGACGACACCCTCCTGTTCAGCCTCGTCGCGAACGCGTCCACCGCCTCCGTGTCCTCCATCTCCAAAGCTTCGAACGCCTTCCGCAAGGTCTGTAGGTTCGTCTCACGAACGCGGTCGTGGCCGACGTTCACGACCTTGATCGCCTCCCACGCCTGCTTCGCCGTGTCCTTGCCGGCGAGGGACGCCAGGACATCTTCCGGCACCCCCTGATAGATGGCGAGGAGGGCGTCACGGTCCATCTCGTGGTCGACGTCCTCGGAGCTCGTCGCCGACCAAACTCCCGCCGACTGCATCGCCACACGCATCTGCATCGCCCAGAGCGTGTAGTTGCTGCGTGTGAGCTGTGGGTAGTTGATGGGCGCCCGGGACCTCACCGGCAGCGCCGTCGCCGCCGGTACCAGTCCCAGCTTCTCTTTCTCCGCCGCCAACTCCGCCTTGGTCGCCTCCACCTCCAGCCGCATCGCGTTTATCTCGGCCAGCGCATCCTCCAGGGCCTTCTGCAGCCCCTCCGGCGTCGTGGCCATCGGCGCCGCCGCCGAATCTAGCTCTGAGGCCAAATGTTGGTCACAGGTCCCTCGATCTCTCTTCTCTCTGTGGTTACACATGCACACGAAGTGTTTGTTGAAAGTAAAGGAGAAGCAGAGCAAGGAGGAAAAAACAGAGGAGGCACGCACGAGTTGTGGTTCCAGGCAACAAATGCCCTTCTTTTTTTTCTCTTTTTCAGCAACGAATGCTCGGTGTGCTGCTTGCAACCAATGCAAGGTTCAGCTTATTACATAGCAGAGACCCACTCCACTCCTCCTACCAACTCTGCAGCACATCAACTCACAATGTACTGCTCCTGATCTAAGCATGGACAGCCATGACACACAGTGGCATGTCCTCTCACACAATGCACGACATGTGCATGTACCTTACATCAAGCTCACATGGCAGGAGTCAAACATGCATCAACACATGAGCATGATCAACAATTAATTAAATCATACATTGACTAGATTAACTTCTAACAACCACCACAACAATTTTTGACAAGGGGCTTCTAATAGTCTGAGCTGCGCATGGAATAACCAAGAAACTTAGTACATGACTACTGTAGTAAACTAATTGAATCTCTTATAAGACATCAAATATTGCCAACAAGTTTAAGTATGAAGTGCTAACCATGTGAAAATGTCAAAGTAGAGAAAGCGAAGTAAGAAGCGGTGCTGAACTGTCTCAAATTTGATCCCTGGTACTCTTGATTTCTGGAGCGCTCAATCATCCACACAACAAAGCCAGTATAGAAGAAGAAGCCCACAGTTGTAAACCAAAGTGCCGAACTCAGTGGCTTCACAAATTTCCACTCAACTGTTTCTGGCTCGTCCTCAGCGAGCACAAGCATAAACACTCCAGATTGTGTGTATGGCATTGTAAAATCTGTGTCAGCAGCTCGATCAGGAGTTATGCTAACATCACCAACTGCTGCATCATACACCTGTTCATCAACCAAAAAATTAGAGAGGCCAAAATGAATTTAGTAGCACAAATAAACAAATGTTACAAGTCAAACCATGCAAGTATGTATGAGAAAATCTCACTCACCCCTGAAGAGACGTTGCCTACTAGCGCATCGTAGGAACCATGGAAGACATAAAACTCATAGCGTGGTGGACGACGTAGCTGCTTCATAGCGGCTTCGAAGATATCAATGCTGTAGCCAGTGACCTTTTGGTAACTGGTATTAGGATCAGCAACATGCACAAAATCCTCAAAACCTTCTTTCTGCGGCACGGCAATCCTGACAATCGTCTTATTATGGCTTGTGCAGTTCATCCTTGCTTTTCCTGTCTGTAACTGCCTGCTATTCCGTCTACCAGTTTTTGGAGTAAGAAATGTTATAGTGCCATTGTCAAGTGTAAAGCCAATCTTGGTGTGACCCCTGGAGGCTGTTGCTGGATCTTCTAGCCAGAAGGCACACGATGCTGGAGAAATGCCGGAGAAGGAGAGAACCGGAATGTGGTGGCGGCGGCCCAGGTGGGAGAGGAAATCTGCTTCTGTTGATGTTTGAGGACCCCAGATGATGGCCTGCGCTCGGGCATTACTGATAAGATCATCAGCTGCAAAGATCACAGACACCAAAATTAGCTTAAGAAATAGGTCAAACTTTTGGATTATGCACAAAGGTTTGGCACGAAAACCATCAAAGTAAAGGGGAAATTAGCCCTAAATATGACTCTCCCACACGGAAAAAGGAAAAAAAAAGGTGGGGGGGGGGGGGGGGGGGGGGGGGGGGTGGGTGAATTTTATTGGCTCTGCCGCTCTGCACCGAGCAAGAAGTGGTCAGGGCCGGGCAGCATTCGCCGGGGGACACAGTCAGTGCAAACTAGCCCGAGGCCGGCTCGCGTTCGTGTGCTGCTGCTGAGTCGGCGGCACCGCGGGCGGCGTGCTCCCTCTGCGACGGACGGTTCAGCAAAAGAGGAACGTTTGGAGTTGGAAGACCTGACGGGAAGAGTCAGACAGGCAAGAGAGGGGAAACCTTGTGACCGAAGGCCTTCGCGGCGCCGGCGCCGGCGGAGATGGAGGCCACGGCGACGCAGGGTCGACGAAGCGTCGAACACCCTGAGCGCTTGGGGTCAACACAGAGATGGGCTTCGACTCTTTTTTGTTTTGGCGAACTTGATGGGCTTGGAACTTTTTTTTAACTAGATGGGCTTTGGCTTATTTTTCAAATGTTGTGCTAGATTCCTATTTATCGAATGTTGGGCGTGGACTTGTGTTACAATATGAGCATAAATATCCTTGAGATAAAAAATGGAGATTAGATGCCGATTGAATCATTAAATGCGAAAAATCAATAAAATGGGCGAGATTTCTCAAAAAAAAGGGATGCCGATTGAATCAATATTTATAGGCTTATTAGAAGAAAACATGATTTTATTTAGTGGTAAATTTTACATTATGAAAATTGTAACAATTTCCCAAGGGTCACCCTTTATGTGTATTTTCCTAAGCGTCAACGTCTTAGGGTCAAAAGAAAAATGTGTATCTATAAAAAAAGTTGTGCATGGTGAGTAAGGATAATCTAGAGCTGAAATGTCTCTAATAACAATATTACTTTGATGAAATTACTGACGATGAATGGTTTTTCTGATTCGTATGGGAGGGGGTTGAATTGGAATCTATTTGGATAAAAGGTTAAATGCACCTAAAAATTCAGAATCTACCTAAAACCAGGACACATGTACCCACAAAATTACACCTAATAAAAAGGACTGGAGGAGGTATGTTTTATCCGATGCAAATTAGAATTATAAATAAATTAGGAAAAATAATATACTGGTACATGTTACATGATATTGTATTGCATAACTAGTATGAAGTATTAAGAAAGATGTCATTAACAAAGACCTTGTCTTAGCAAAATAAAATATTTATCCAAAATTGCTTTCTGCAACCGAACTCCTAAGCACGCATAAACAGTAAATTCAAAAGAAGTAGTAAGCAAATTCAAAATTATATGAAATTTGACATTTCTATCATGTTTCCAACCTTAAGCAAAATTTCATGAAGAAATGACATTTGTGGTGCCTTGTGAAAAAAAAAGTTGGCGCTCTAACAAAGACTTTTTTAGAGAGCATCGACTTTTTTTGGTGCAAGGACACCACAAAAGGCTTTTCGTCGCAAAACTCTGTGTGCAACCAGAAGACCTGAGCATCTTCAATGCCTAAATATTCCATATTGTGATATTTTTCCTATTTCTATTAAATTATTTTTCACACACGCGTGTATATGGCCTTGGGTTCAAAGTGCGACGGTTAAAGAGTGGGTGCGGGTAGGGGTGGAAACAGATATGCAGATCGGATAGTGCTCTTACCACTTCCATTTTCATATTTGCTAAACAAATACTAATGTAAATATGAGTTTTATCAGATGCGAATGCCGATCAGATGTTACCTGACTACGGATACATATCAAACATCAGATGTTTCCTCGATTCGAAACGTATACGAATAATAGCGACATACTCTAGCTATGTGACACATAATAATCAACTTGCAACATACAATAAGTCAATGGTAGACATGTTTATGAATAAATACTACTCTCTCCAATCCTAATTAATTGACGCAGTCTCTGTACAATGCATATTGTTTCCTATATAATCGTATAAAAGTAAAAAAAATTGACAAATTATTAGGGTTTTATATTGGATAATTGCATACGAAATTATTAGGCTAGAAATTCTTAAATTAGCTTACAAAATTTTATTTACATACGAATATATCCATATTCATATTTGTGTCAAAATCTTGTACCATATTTGTGTTTGTATTTGTAAAATAAATTATGTTATCTTTAATTTTTATTTTTGTTTTAGTTGGCGTGCAAATGTTTCAGATACAGATAGGTATTTCTCAAATACAAATATTATATATTTCAGGTTATTTTTCATCCTTACCTGTGGGGAAGTACCAAAAATGCTACACCCACGTAATTTTTACTAACTAAACCTTCCATCCCTAACTCATAACACCCCCCCCCCTTGATTTTCGGGGGGTGGGCCCACCTCACTTTTCTTAACCAATAAAATTGTTCCAGCTAAGATCCTTCGTAAGGTACGTACACTATTTTACGTCGGTGAGTCGCCATATCGCTTTCTTTCAGGAGAAGAAAGAAAGGTGATCTCGCCTCCAGCCGCCAGGGCGCCTTTCTCTATCACCGTCCTTCGGCGGCTCCCCTCCGCTGACGACCTCGGTCGTCGGTGGTGAGGGGGGGGGGGGTCACCGGATCCACGCATGTGGATTGTTTTAGGCATTAATTTCTTAGGGGTTTGGGATGCTCATCGTCTTGGTTCGGCGGTGGTGATGGCGTCACCGACTAATAAATTTTCAGATCATTCGCCAGCGAGGCGATCTGCTTTTGGGATGGATTTGGAAACCAGTCTGTTCAAGCAAGGATGATGTGGTGACGGTGGCATCCTCGTGGTGGACCTGTGTTCTCGGGCTCCACCATTGCGACGGCGTTTGCTCCAGCATCTGGGAGGTAGTCTAGAAGCGGATGCAGATTGTGGTCTGCGTTGGCGGCATCTGAAAGATGGTGGATGGTATGCTGGGTTCGTGGTTCCTGGAAGGAAGGTATGGTTTTCTCCTCCAACGTCTTAGTTGGGTGGTGATGCCAGATCTGAAGTTCGATGACTCGGTGTGTTGCCCCGGTCCGATTCGTTCAACGGCAATGGTTTCGTCTTTATTGGCGAGCCACCTTGAAGGTTCGCAAAGCTACTTATCAGCGATGGAGCCGCATCGAGCCCGGGTGTGGAGGTGATCCGTCATTTTCTCCTTTGGTGGCTGCATGGTGGTGCCAGAGAATGTGACGGGCGTTGGTGTCAAGCTCAGAGGATTCTTCAGTCTTGTTTGATTATTGGCCGGTGTTCTTGTGTGCAAAGGCTATCGTTCTATTATCTTTTCAGTTTTGTCAGGTCGTTATGTATGTGGCTTGTACTATGATCCTTATGATATAAATGAGACACGTTTTACCACCCAAAACAAAATTACCCCCTCCAAAAAAAAGCTGCGGGGAGTAACTTTAGACAAAAAAACTACTACCCGAGTCCTTCAGGCTGGTCAATGGGCAAGAACATAAGCTAGTAACTTACACATTTCTCTAGACTATGTTACTACCTCCATAGTGGGTAGGAACATCTATGTAGTGTCATGCAACGATGTATTTATTAGGTTATAGACTCATTGTTTCTTGGAGTGTGTGATGTTCCGGTAACTTAGCTAGTTACCACAAGCACCTCTCTCTTCATTAAATATGTGCCACATAAGTAAAGTTGTATTGGAGTGTGTGATGTTACTCCTAAGTTCTTCCCCATTGTAAAGGCTACTCATAATGGGGAGCATCATACAATAGTATCATATGCATGATACTAGTATATGATACTACCTTCATAGTGTATAGTATCATACAGTAGTATCATAGATGATCATATTTATTGCCATGCATGACACAAAGTAGCATAGCATTTAACATGATACGGTATCTACCTATGTTACTCTAACCCTCTTTCTTCTTTAATTATGTGCCACATAAACATGTTTGCTAGTCCCAAGTGCATGTTACTAGCCTCACGCCTAGTAGGTGGGAAGTACCAGCTTGCGCCGCTTTGACGGGCTCTCCGCCCGAGTCCTTCACGCGTAGCTCCACCCGCTTGGTGCAGCTCGGATGTTTCAGGTAGAATCGATCTAGGGCCACGGAGATGCAGGCGAGTCTCTCCCTGCCAGCGTCGCTCGTCAGGTCCAGCACCACGCCCACTCGCACCGGCACCGTCACCGCCACCGGCGCCGCCGTGGCTAAAGACCCGGCGATGCTCGAAAGCAGGAGCAGACAGAAGCAGCGCCTCGCCGACCCCTCCATAGCACCGAGACCGAATTCTGCACCTGTGTACTGCACGTACTTGCTGTGTGGTTTACATGCGGACCAGCACAGCACCAGCATTTATACACAGGGATCGAGCTACGTACTACGTGAGTGAGCCTGTGACGGGAGATGGGTAAATTTCGTGGAGCATCCTGGATCGATTGCCGGTCAGCGGCCTCGCTGCCTAGCTCGCGAACGCAGTGACGGCCGGTGGTGCAATGTTTTCTGCCGGAGGAAGCAATAGATTTTGTAGCTTTGTTTGATCAGTTCACGGTGAGCTCAGTCAGAGGTTATCCGTTCAAGTTCTTTAGGTCATGAAAATGGTATGTGCAGTTAAGCGAGGGAATCAGCAGTGGCTTCGAACATTCTCATACGGAGACGTTCGTACTAGTTTATACATGAATCAAGTCAAACTGTGTACGTGCATGCACTCTGGTCGTACTGCATATATTAGTACTGTACAGTCGTTTTACGTTCACTCGTACTTTCACAGCGGGGATGTACGTGTACCTATGCTAGCTTGCTATGTATGCGCCTGCGGTTTCTGCGTAGCTTCTGATAGTGCTCTGAAGTCTGAACTAGCCGGTTCCCGCGACACAGTTGACGGTTGAATGGTCAAATAATCTACTCCCTCCGCTCTCAAAATAAATATCTTAATTTTATATTAATTTTAGTACAAAGTTGAGTTGAAATGTATATTTTAGGAACAGAGGAAGTAGCACATTTTGACACATTAGAAATATTGGTTGATGCGAGAGAGAGAGTGTGTGTGTGTGTTTCTTCTGTTTTTCAACTATAAATGGCTCGCTATGGCATAGGGGAGTACGGAAATAGTTCTTTTTTCTAGCGGCAAGGGTATCTAACGGCGAAGTTGTAACCTTGTTTATGAGTATCAAGATTTTATCTTGACAGTGATCACACCATACATTAAGCTTGATCCCCAATAAATGAAAAAAAAACTATGCATCACCCTTTAAATTTAGGAATTAAATCCGGGTGGTGCCTAACCAGTGAGCCAAGGCTTTGTTTGCTTAATTTCACTTTCCGGTCTCTGCGTCAATTAAGGATGCACACAATTTTTTTAGTATGAGTACCAATATTATATCATGAAGTGTAATCTCACCACACAACAAGCCTGGTCTTTAAAGATTTTTTTGACGAGTACCAAGATTTTATCTAGAGGAGTGTTCAGATTACACATCAAGCTTGATCCTCAATAAATGGGAAGATCCCTTGTGGATCACCTGTCAATTTTAAGAATTGAACCTGGATAGTCACGTTGCACAATTGCATGCCTAATCAATGACCCAAGGCAAAAAAAATGGAAGGGAGTTTTACTTCCCAGATTCTGCACCAACTAGAAATGGACACAACCTTTTAGTATATGTATGTCCTAATCATCATGTATTTACAATGGAATTAAAGAACTTATAAGATATTGATTGTGGACATTGATTCAATGATAAGAGAAGTACTCATGAGCATCTAGCGCTTCCCTTCATCTCAGACATTGCTCATCTCAATCTGAGTGTGTCCTGCAGGCATAGAGCCATTGTGCATGCCATTCTGCTCCATTAGATCAGGCTGGGCACCCCCATCATTTCCACCTTCCCGGTGGACACCTTGGAAATCATCATTGCTAACTTCACGAAGAGGTTGTTGGTCAGGGTCGGGGTTGTTGCCCACACTCATTCGTATCGAATGGGAATCCTCGTCACTATTGTATCGATTTGTATCATCATTGCTAGCTTCACCAAGGGGTTGGTCACGAAGAGTGTTTCTAGAGGTGTTGCTTTTGTCATTAAACAACTTCACAATGCCTATCAGTAGCATAAGAGTTGAAATGGATCCAGTGATCACAAAGAGTCCGGAGAAGCTTTGTAATGTGAGAGGCGCAGAATCACTTTCAGAAATTGTGCTAGCACCAATCGATGGTAAAGTTATGCCGAACCATTTAACTTCTATTTGTGAACCACTAACCCCTTCTGCTAGGTTTAGGATTGCAGTAGAAAGGTTATGTACTAGCGGAAAACCTTGACGAAATGCCTGACCATAAAAACATGATGTTAGAAAGTACTCCCAAGAATGAAACACAAGCATCATGGAGTAATCATGAATATATCAAGGTAGGCTGAGAAGCTTACAAAACCAAATCCAGGGGTCTTGTATATGCACCCAAGCATCATAAAGTCCTTTTTGTACCGACTATCAGAGATGAAAGAAGTTAAATATGGGATCTCATCGACGATGGCCGACACCCCTCCATTCTTGGACCCCTTCCTTAAAGCAACATCATATTCTTCTTTGGTGCTGTAGTTTCTTAACCTACTTTCACTGATATTATGACGATTTATCAAGAAGGACCGCACAAATGAATCATCTTGGTATCCTACAAAGTCGCCGTTCCGTTGAAGTTGGTCTAGATTTGACACCCTAGGGCGGAGCCGCTTTGCAGTCAACATGGATGACAAGCTAGCTGTATAGCTCTGTACTAGAATCAACACAACAAAGCACCATATCACCACAACAATTTTTGTCAAGGGGCTTCTAATACTTTGACCTGTGTAAGGAAGAGCCAGAAAATTATGTTATCATAGAACTATGGTAACGAAACAATGATACATTGATAAGGCATCAAGTATCGTTAGAAGTTTTAGGTTGATGTGCTAACCATGAGAAAACGTCAAGGTTGAGAAAACAAAGTAGAGGGCAGTGCTACACTGTGTCAAACTTAATCCTTGGCACTCCTGATTTGTGGGTAGTTCAATCATCCACACAACAAAGCCAGTATAGAATAAGAAGGCAATAGTTGCAAACCAAAGATTCTTACTCAATGGCTTTACAAATGTCCAACTAATGGTGTTTGGTTCATCCTCGGTAAGCACAAGCATAGACACACCAGACTGTGTGTATGGCACCGTAAAGTCTGCGACTGTAACTCGTTGCACGGTTATGGTCACATCGCCTACTGCACCATCATACACCTGTTTATCCCCCACAAATTTAGGAAGATTCAAATGTATTTAGTTTCAAAAAAATATTTAAATGTTAACAAAACAAGATGAGATGAAAGTGTGTAGGAGTAAGCCTCACCCCCAAAGACACATTGCCTACTAGTTCATCATAAGGACCGTCAAAAACAATAAACTCATAGCATGGAACAGGATGTAGAGTCCTCATAGCTGCCTCGAAGATATCAATGCTATAGCCAGTGATGTTTTGTTTCTCAGAAATAGGACCAGTAACCTCCACAAATTCATGAAAACCATTTTTTAGTGGCACAGCAATCTTCAACACTGTCTGCCCTTCGCAATCTTGACTAGAATTTTGTGTATCTAGTTTCATGTCATTTCTTCGCACGGTTTTTGGGTAAAGAAATATCATACTGTCACTTGATCCAAATGTAAATCCAATCTTCGGATGGCCTACGGAAGCCGTTGCAGTTTCTTCAAGCCAGAAGACGCATGATATTGGGGAAATGTTGTACGAGAGAAATGGAATATGGTTGTTCTGGGCTAGGTGTATGCCGTGATCTGCTTTGGTAAGTGGCTGAGGGCCCCCGATGATGGCTTGCACTTGGTCATTCTTGATGAGGTCCTCGGCTGCAAAGCTCAAACGCATCACAAAAATTGCCAATCAAAAGCATGTTCTAGAAACAATTAGCCAACAAATTGGTCTAACTACTGTATTGTATCGAAGCTTCACGTCCAAGTGAGGGACTGCAAGCGTGTGGTGAATTCGCTTAACGGCTTGAAAGATAGTATTTCTCTAGGGTGAACCTAATTGGCGGTCACCCGCCCACCAAGCGAGGCGCAGTCATGCTGGAAAACCCCCACTTTTCCGGAAAACCCCTTGAGCCCGCTTAGGCGATCAGGCGATTAGGGTTTCGCGGAGACTGACGGCGGCCGCCGAAGGGATCGGCGGGGCGCAGCAAGGTTCGCCGGCCGGAGATGGCTTCAAGCTCCGGCCATGGCGGCGGGAGGGGATCGGGGGCCCTGTCCCCCAAGTCTGCAAGGACGCGCCTCGAGGAGCAGCTCGGAAAACTTGACATATCAGAGGAAGAGGCGATGCCGCTGGTACTGGACGATCGCGTTGAAGGGGCGCCGGAGAAGTGGATGGTGGCCGGAAAAGTTCTAAACCGCAATATTCTGCACATCAACACCATCTCTAGTGCCCTGCGGCCTGCATGGGGAAACCCTAAGGGGGTGAATTTCCACAATGTAGGGGAAAACACTTTCGTTGCGGAGTTTGCTACGCAGCGGGATCGAGATCGCGTGTGGGATGGATCGCCTTGGCATATCAATAAACACGCTGTGATTTTGTCTGAATTTGAAGAACACATGTGCCCGCCAGAGCTCAAATTTGACAAGCTGCAGGTATGGGCACGGGTAGTAAACCTCCCCTCCAACCTGCGAGGTGAGGAGTGGGGTAATGCTATAGCCAAGCAAATTGATAAACAGGCTACTTCTATCCACTTTGATCATGGTGGTGGCTACCTGCGCGCCCGAGTTACACTAGATGTGGCCAAGCCGTTGAGGAGATGGATCCTTATTGAATCGGCAAGGAGGGGGAGCACTGACCCGTATGACATCCAATATGAAAACATCCCCCACTTTTGTTTTTCGTGTGGCCGTTTGGGCCACTCTGATCTTTACTGTCCGACCCCCGGCACTAGAGATGGGCATGGCGATCTGCCGTTTGGCAAAGGGCTGCGGCCACCGGAGGAGAAGAAGCGGACGGCGTCAAGCGAGAGTTCCACCAAGTCACAACAGACCAAGTCTAGCAAGGCAGAGACACGGAATTCTAGCTCGGCAGCAAAAGAGCCTGAGGTGAACTCACCAATGAAACGCAATTTTGCACCTAAAAGGAAGGGAGGGCCACCTGCACAAGTGTATCGCCGGGTTGAGCTACCGCTGCTAATGGACCAGGCTCATGGTTCGGATGCGGATGTGTTGGTTAATACGACCCTAGAGGATAAGGGGACAGAGGACGAGGATGATGGCATAACGAGAGAGTCAAAGAAAAAGAAACCTACACCAACCAACTCAGAATCATCGGCAGCGGCTGCAGGTCAGCCCTGCCCGTCCCAATGAATGTCATTAGCTGGAACTGCCGGGGGCTTGGGAACCCCGAGGCAGTTCGCGAGCTTCGCAGTGTTGTGAAGCAGGAAGGTCCTGTTCCCCTCTTTGTCACTGAGACGAAGATTGGAGGGAAACGTGTTGAGAGTCTGAAACTAACCTTGGGTTTTGTTGGAAGCTTTGTGGTGGACAGTGCTGGCCTAAGCGGAGGGATAGGCTTGTTCTAGTCTAAGGATGTTTTAGTTGAGCTAAAGAACTATAGTTCCGACCACATTGATGTTGTGGTGCGGAAGGATTCCCCGAATTCGGTGGAGTGGCGATTTACCGGATTTTATGGTGCACCAAGTGCATAGGACAGAAGACATAGCTGGCGGTTTCTTCGAACACTATACGACATACCACATTCGGCCTAGCTTTGTATGGGTGACTTCAACGAAACCTTGTATGTTGAGGAACACTTCAGCCGGGCAGAAAGGCCGGAGTGGCAGATGAGCGCTTTTAGGGAAGTCACAGATGATTGTGCTCTCTAGGACTTGGGTTGGACCGGCGTCCCTTACACCTAGGATAACCGACAGTCGGGAGATGCAAACGTTAAGCCCGTCTTGATCGAGCTTTTGCCAATGAAGAATTCAGACAATTCTATGAGTACACGAGAGTGCGGCATGTTTGTGCGACGGAGTCCGATCACTGTTTTGTAGTTGCTGAATTTCGCCATCATGCGATCGGAAGCAACTCTCATGTACCTAAACCCTTTTGGTATGAGAATGTTTGGCAATCTCATAGCGACTATGAGCAACTGGTAGCGGAGACCTGGAGAAATCAACCCCGGGCGCCAGGTTTGCATGGCATACTGGACTCCTTAGGCGCATTGCAACGTCATCTTGCGCCATGGGGGGCACGTGAATTTGGCTGTCTCTCAAGGACAGTCTGACAGTTGAGGAAACGACTGTCTAGATTACGGGAGCAATCCATTGGTCGGGGCCCGACTGAGGAGGAGAAACGAATTATGACAAAACTCAGAGAGGCACTTTCATTGGAAGAAATATGGATGAAACAACGATCTCGCGTTCCCTGGTTGAAGGAAGGGGATCGTAACACGGCCTATTTCCAAGCACAGGCGAAGCAACGGAAGCGCATAAATAGAGTTTCTAATCTTCAGAGATCTGATGGCTCCACTTGTGTGAATGGCGATGAGGACAAAGAAAAGGTGCATGCATTTTACCAAGCTCTCTATACCTCCCAAGGACACAATAATATGGATGAGCTATTATCGCATGTACCAGTTCGGGTCACTCCGGAGATGAATCAACTCCTGGAGAAGCCGTTTGAGGCAGCTGAGATCCACAAGGCATTATTTCAAATGGCGCCATCAAAAGCGTCGGGTGTCGATGGATTTACAACAGGATTTTTTCAGCGCCACTGGAAGCTACTTCAGCATGAGGTCATTCCGGCGGTGCTTGAATTTCTGAACGGTGGCGAGCTACCGTCGGGTCTGAACGACACCTTGAGAACTCTAATCCCCAAGGTACGTAACCCACGAAATATCACACAATATCGTCCAATTGCATTGTGTCAGGTGCTCTATAAACTTGCTGTCAAGGCTCTCACAAATCGTTTGAGACCTTGCATGGATGATATTATCAGTGAAGAGCAAAGTGCCTTTGTTCCGGGTCGTTTGATCACAGATAACGTATTGGTTGCATTTGAAAGTGTTCACACGATGAAAAGAAGGAAGAAAGGAAAGAATTTTATATGTGCAATCAAGTTGGACATGATGAAAGCGTATGATCGGGTAGAATGGCATTTTCTGGAGGCCATGTTGCTGAGGCTAGGTTTCGGTGCTACCTTGGTCAGATTAATTATGAAGTGTGTAACTTCAGTCCGCTACTCTGTTCGTGTCAATGGGGAGTTACTACCTTTTTAATTTCACCCCTTCCAGAGGCTTTCGGCAAGGTGATCCAGTGTCGCCATACCTATTTTTATTATGTGCCGAGGGCCTTTCTTCTCTCTTGAAGTTCTATGGCAATGTCGACCGAGGAATCCGTGCTAACTTCAGAGCCCCGTGGGTGAATCATCTTCTTTTCGCCGATGATAGTCTCATTTTCATCGGTGCGAATACAGACAATGCTAGTAGATTGAATGAAATTCTTCGAATCTATGGTGAGGCCTCAGGTAAGTGTGTGAACAGAAGTAAAAGCTCCATTTATTTTTCTCCTAACACACCTGAGACACTCAGGCATCATTTGAAACAACTTCTGGCTGTGCATGTTGAAGCATTTTCAGAACGCTACATTGGTCTTCCCACAGCGGTCGGTCGCATTACCAGCGGTACCTTCGATCACATTGGGGAAAGCGCCAGGGGTCACATGAGCGGATGGTCGGAGAGACTATTTGCATGTGCAGGCAGAGAAACGCTTCTAAAGTCAATTGTTCAGGCTATTCCGACTTTTAGCATGAGTTGCTTCCTCCTGACGAAGAAAGTGTGCAAAAACTTAACCTCAAGCATGGCCAAATTCTGGTGGGGGAGCTCACTGGACAGGAAATCTCTTCATTGGATCGCTTGGGATAAGTTAGCTACACCAAAAATTAAGGGCGGAATGGGATTCCGTGACTTACGACAGTTCAACTTGGCACTTTTAGGGAAGCACGGGTGGAGATTAATGACAGATCCTAACTCCTTATGTGCCAGAGTTTTGAAGAGCAGATATTTTCATGATACAGACTTCATGCATGCCACTATTCCGAAGTCTGCCTCAACCACATGGAGAGCGATCATTGCCGGCCGTGAAGCACTCAATGTGGGATTGGTGAAAAGAGTTGGTGATGGAACATCCATCTTGGCTTGGGAGGATAAATGGATACCGTCTACAGCAACAATGTCGCCAATATTCAAACCGGCTAATACACATGTTCAGATGGTTAGCGACTTGATTGATACAACAAACTGGACATGGAACCGGGAACTTGTGCGAGACACCTTCATTGCACCTGATGCCGAAGCCATACTGAACATTCCAATTCGGCGAGGTGGAGGTGAGGATTTTCTTGCCTGGGCGCATGAGACCTCAGGAATATACTCTGTTAAATCGGCTTACCATGCTCTCGTGAATCAAAAAGAGCGTGTAGCTATAGAGGAAGGGCAGGTAACGGGACCATCAACGACAGAAGAACAGATGTGGACTTCTCTTTGGAAACTCAAGGTTGTGCCCAAGGTGAGGGTTTTTTGGTGGCGAGTCGTTAGGGGCATAATCCCTGATGAATGCACCCTTAAACGGAGACATATAAAGGAGGTGAGCATGTGCAAGATTTGCTTAGCAATGGAGGAGGACCTCACGCATGCACTCATCCATTGTTCTCACGCCCGCCGGTTCTGGGAGGAAGCTCGATTGTTGTTTGAAATCTCTCTACCCCGACTCCATCCAGATACTTGGGCAAGAGATATACTATGTGAACAACGGTTCTCGGAGAAAGAACGCGCTATAATCATCACTGTTATGTGGTCCATCTGGATGTCACGTAATAGATGGATACATGATGAGGTGAAGATCGATCCTGCTAGCTCGGTGAGACGAACCAGAGAAGATCTAGCGTTGCTAGAACTCCCCAAGCAGCATATCATTGTATTACCAGGTTATGGTTGGCAACCCCCCGATGGAAATATCATCAAGATCAATACAGATGCCTCGATCAACTCTGCTGACGGTATAGCGGGTATTGGAGGGGTTGCCAGATCGTGTTCGGCCTTTTTGGGAGCTTGGTGCAAGCCGTACATGGGGGTCTCGGACCCACTAATTGCTGAGGTCCAAGCCATGAAAGAGGGTGTGATCTTTGCTCGTCTGAGGGGCTTCACGGAGGTCACCCTCGAGACAGACTGTCTAGAGGCAGTTAACCTCTGGAACAATCGCTACGACGATCGCTCGGTTGTAGCACCTATCTTAGCAGAAATTAGAGAGCTCTCTCTTAATTTTTCATCTTTTGTAATTCAGCATGTAATAAGAGCGGCAAACGGTCCTGCACATCTTTGTGCTAAGTGTGCGAGCATGCTTAATGTGACTGAAAGCTGGCTCGAGATGACCCCAAGCTTCCTGATCAGCAGCCTGTTGGCTGACTGTTCGGCGAATGCTTTTGTTAAATAAAGCTCTCTGAAATTCCCCGCAAAAAAAGCGAGGCGCAGTCACTTTTGAGACAAGATATAATTTTTTTTCGTTCTGATGAATTTCTGTATTTTGCACACTATGTTTTGGCAAGTTTTCCTTGTTCGGCGCCTTCAAAGAAAATAGTACAGTACTATTTCTGAAAGACTTGGACCTACTTCCATAATTAAAAAAAACTCCTGAGATTTTCGAACATTTGACTTTTGATTTCGAAATTTCAACTTCAGGGATTTGAACTTTTCAATTTGGAAGCTCAGAAATTTCAAACTTCCAAAGTTCAAGAACTTTTAATTTGGTTTGCTTCACAACAGGAGGGAAAAAAACCGGGCGAAATTCCCCTCCTGGTGCCTAAAATCCTAATTTGTGTATAGAGAAAGAGAGAACAAATCGGTATGCCCTCCTCTACCGGGCCAGTGGAGGCAGGACGACACATCTCGGTTCCCCCGCCATCATCCGGGGCATCTTGTTTTTTATGTTTGGAGCTGTATGGCATGTTTAAATTTGGCCCAAACTCCTAATTAAAGAGTGAGTGATACTGTAGGCACACAAAGCTGAGGACAAATATATATATATATGCTTGAACGTTAAATTTACCGGCGTGCGCCGCCTTGACGGCCTCTCCGGCCGAATCCCTCGCGCGTAGGTCCACCAGCTTGGCGCAACTCGGATGCTCGAGGTAGAACCCGTCCAGAGCCTTGGAAATGCAGGTGAGGCTCTTCCTCCCCACGTCGCTCGTCAGGTCCACCACCACGCCGACTCGCGCCGGCGCATGCGCCGCCGCGGCCGGCAATGAAACGTGGACGGCGATGCTCCATATCGTGAGCAACGAGACGAAGGCGAGCATGCGCCCAGTTGCCTGCGACTCCATGCGTGAGGTTGAGTACTTACTTGATTGGGTATAAATTACTTGAACTGGCCTACATAGATAGAGGCCATTGTACTCCATATATACTGCTCCGTCCGTGAAGTACGTGTCGGTACGTACCACGTAGCTTCCATGCAACAAAAGAAAAAACGTACCACGTAGCTATCGAGCACAAGAGGCGGGCCGGATGGCCGGCGTGGCCAACTTTCCCTGACGCTTCCTATTTACAGCTAGCACGATGACTTCGAGTCTTGACTTGGTATATACACTACTGCCGTGAGGATCAGTATCTAGTATCGCCGATGACTTCGAGTGTTGGCGGCAGGCAGCTATTAGTATATTATATGCTGGAGGCAGTAAAAATTCCCATAGAAGAACTCATCATGAAACGACAGAATACAGGATGGCCAATGGCGTGTACTTACTGGTCTGAAGGTTGAGACAAACAATGATAAGGAGTAAAAAAGTTTTTTTGTTTTTGTTTTGACATGGAGTAAGTTCCCCCAAAAAAAGACATGGACTAAGTTCACTACTAGTACGGAGGTGTGTCGGTTTGACGCATTAGACTATCCACGGTGGGAGTAAAATAGATAGTAACATCACACATATATAGATAAAATATATCATGTGACAAGCAATAAATAAAGAAAGATAGGCATGTGATAACATAGCTATTTGCTAGTAGCATGAGTAACATCACATATATCAAGTCAAAATGAGCCTATAGCCTAATAAATAAAGTATTGCATGTTAACACACATATGTTACTCTCCAGTAACATAGGCATGTTACTACCCATTATGGCTAATCCTAAGAATAGATAAACAAACAGCTTGCCGGTTTTGTTTCCAGCTCCGATGCAGACTTGCCGTGCCTGTTAACAACGAAAAGAACAAAACTTGCGACGGATCGATCGATAGCTCCAGCACGGATGCATCGCTGCCAACAAGTACTTGTCTGTTGTCGCCGCCCAATCTAGCTTCATGGTAACCCACGGTCTGCACGCCGGCCATCAATGTTTTTATTTTTATTTTTTGAGGACTGAAAACATTTTATTGACTCAAAATGTTTTCAAGAACACTTCTGCTTTGGTATCCCCTCCTAAACACATCGGCCGTTGAGATTAACACATACCCTTTCATAACTAGTAATTGCGCACGTGCAACGTACATATAATCTTAATCCGGCTTGAAGATATACTTGAATGTTGCACGTGTAATCTTAATCCGGCTTGAAGATATGCCTGAATTTTCTTTAGAAAAGTAGTATAAAAAATAGTTTGTGTAAGCACCACCAGCGGCAAGTCCATCTCTTAATTCAAATGGGTTGAAAATTATACTAATCCAACGTAGTTAATGGTATATGCAAATGACCAGGGGAGGGCGCACATACCTTGTCCTCGGGCCGCTAAAAGATAAATCCAAAAATCTAAGCACAATCCATTGAAATCAGCACAACAGATCCATTACCTAGCTGCTACCAAAAAGTTTGGAAAAAGCTAACGCCCACGCGTGTGGGCGGCACGCCTCCATCACTACTCATTTTGCCACGTATGAATAGATGACGTCAACATGAATCTTTTTGGTTTTCGGCTTAAAAATGTTGTATCTCCTAAATAAAAAAGTGAACTAAAAATTCGTTTTCACCATTAAATCCGTCTCGACAAGATCTTCAAAACTAGACCCATGTTGATATGTTTTGACGAAATTTTTTTTTTTGCCCAGAAGTTGCCATGATGTTTACACTGCAGTTGCCATAGGGCTTAAACTAAAGTTGCCATGTGGCAATTTTAGTTTGTAGATCATGGCAATTTTAGTATTTTGATGATGGCAACTTCAGTACTTTGACCATGAAAATTATTTTTTGTATGAACCATGGCAATTTTACGTGCATGTATCATGGCAATTTTAGTTTATGGTTGATGGCAAGTCTAGTTTCTTAATTCCCCGTTTTATAAATGTCAAAATTTACTTTTAAATGTAGAAGAAAATAGCTGAAACATATCATGGCAACTTCAGTGTAAACATCATGGTAATTCATATGCAATAGACATGTCAACTTTTAATATAAAAAATTCATCAAAACATATCAACATGGGATCTAGTTTCGAACATCTCGCCGCGAGAGATTTAATGGTGAAAACGGATCTTCAATCGGATTTTTCGTTTAAGAGATAAAACATTTAAAAAACTGAAAATCCAAAAAGATTCATACATGCATGCATGCGATGACGTGGCAATCTGTTTGCATTAGAGACGTGTGGTGCGTCTCCCTTCTTGCCACACGTGTGGCAGTTATCGACGTCCTAAAGTTTTGTATCACTGTGTAACCTAGTTGTCTCACAGCACACGTTGGTAAGGAAGCTTAATAACTGCTGAATGTGTGCACACGAGGCTACTTTTGGTTCAGTTTTACGAAGCCTATTTGGGTTCAATTTTTAGTGCATACAGGCAGCTTTTCTGTTCAGTGAAACGTGAATCAATCTTCTTCGGAAGAAATGAAGAAAGTGTTTGACACGAGAAAAATATCTAGGACTCAGCGAGAAGGGAAGGGGAGTGTATTTCTCTCTTGCGCCAGGAAAGGGAAAAGTAAATATGCGGGCGTGCCAGTGTACCGTAGTATACAAAGAAAACTTTTACAGGAAACGAGTATTTCATTAATCTCACTGGAGTAATAAAATTACAAGATCCCATAAAGAAAACAAATGCACTCTGTGGCCTACTAGCGCGGCCAGCCTGACTGTGGCGATTGCGGTTAATTACTCCCGCGGGTTGCTCCGCGAGATACCTCTGATTGAGCAGTGTGGTCGTCTTCGTCGTCTTCGCGTCGTGTTCTCCATGCATGATGATGGTGATGTGTGTGTGGGCGGCTGAAGAGCCCGCCGTGTCCTCGTCGGTACACGCGCCGCAAGTAGCGTGGCCTTTGCGGTGGCCACGCCCGCCCTCGCCGTCATGCCTCGTCGGTCTTGGCGGCATTGGAGTAGTTGTGGTCGGGGTGGCATGGGTCGCACTCAGTTTGGATTTCTCGACGACCGATTGCTTCATCGGGGTGTGCAAGGGGCTACACCTTGCTGAAATTTGAGATGGGCTCTAGGCCCATGTAGCAATTTCTGAAAAATCTCTAAGGGCCCATGTGGGTTATATGGCACTAGGTGTAGTGGGAAGTTTAGTCCCACCCCGGAAGTGGAAGAGGAGTTGGACCTCCTTATAAGGGTTTCTCTTCTACATGCTATTGGAGCTTGAGAAGAGAAGAGGCCCTCGCGCACTCCTCCTCCGCCGCCCGCCTCGCCACGCCACGCCTCATCACGACGCGACGCGACGCGACGCGACGCGCCGCGGGTTGCGGGTTGCGGGATTGAGCCGAGCCGAGCCGAGCTCACATCTACGCGCTTATTTTTGCCAGTCACTAACGGAGAGTTCTCTGACAGCTGGGCCACGATCTGAGACGTCCGATCGTGGGCTGTCACGGACTCGGACGTGGGTCGAGCCCACGTCTCTCCACGCGGCTGCGCCTATAAGTGTGCGGTGTCTCCTAATCCTAGCCGCCACGAACAGATCACATCTGCTCCACACACACGCCCACCGTCGTTCCCTTGCTGCTGCTGCCGCCGGTGACTCCATCTCGTCCGCCGCGTACACGGTCGACGGGAGAGCAGGTCTCCGAAATCACGCCCTTCTGGTTCCTGTACGGGGTGAGGGGCGAATAGGTTTTTGGGCAGCGATTACGCGACTGCTCACTTCCGATCGTCTACTTCCTCTATGTCCGCGTCGCCTTCATCATCACCATGTCCACCGACGCCGAACGTGCCGCCGCCGAGAAAGCTGAAGCTGACAAGAAGGCCGCCGAGGACGCCACTGCTGCCACCAAAGCCGCGGCCTCTGCATGGCCTACTGAAGGGTATAACTCGTTTATCCCGCTCCTACTGTTTTCTGTTTTAGCCATGCTAGCGTTATACGTAGATCTTTCTGCTATTAGCGTAGTATGTGCTAGTTTGACTGAATATCAGTATGCGATCATATGTGTCAATGCCATGCTAGTGATTTACTCGTGGATTAATTTAATCGAGAAATTGCCTATTTACTCAACAATCCAAAAACCTATTATGTGTAGGAATTTTTCGGCAAGTGGCTTTGCCGCTGCACTGAAACCGGATAAGTTTACCGGTACATACTTTAAGCGTTGGCAGACTAAGACCACATTATGGCTCACGGCTATGAACGTGTTCTGGGTCACCGGTGTCTCCACGGGAACGATTGCTCCTGAACAGGAGAAGGCGTTCAAGGAGGCTACCGTTGTGTTTCTCGGAGCAGTTCTTAGCGTGATCGGAGATAAACTGGTCGACGCATATTTATATGTGCATGTCGCCAAGGACTTGTGGGAGGCGCTCGATCTAAGTTCGGGGCAGCCGATGCCGGAAGCGAGATGTATATTATAGAGCAGTTCCATGATTACAAGATGGTTGAAAACCGTCCTGTATTGGAGCAGGCTCATGAGATAATATGCATTGTTAAGGAGCTTGAACTTCTTAAGTGCGAGTTACCGGGCAAGTTTGTCGCGGGCTGCATAATCGCTAAGCTCCCTAATTCCTGGAGGAACTTTGCCACCACTCTGAAACATCAGAGGCGTGAATTCTCTGTGGAGGATGTCATTGGCCATCTGAGTGTTGAGCAGAATTCAAGGGCAAAGGACTCGCACGGAAAAGGGGCCGAAGGGACTTCTGTCGCCAACATGGTGAACCAGAAGAACTTCAACTCCCACAAGCCCAAGGGAAAGAACGGTGTCCAACACAATACCGACTTTAAGAAGAAGGGTAAGAAGACCTTCAAGAAGAACAAGAAGGACGAGGGCTGCTTCACTTGTGGTTCGGTTGAACATTGGGCCAACAAGTGCCCAAACAAGTACAAGAAGTCAGGACAGGACTCCAAGTCCGTCAACATGATTGTGGACAACAATGAGAATGGTGCACCTGGGTACGGTAATTTATTTACTGTTTTTTCAGTGTTTCAGCCCACCGATTGGTGGGTGGACACAGGTGCAGGTGTACATGTGTGTGCTGACATGTCATTGTTCACTTCTTACCAGGTCACAGGCCACGGGTCCGTATTGATGGGGAATGGCGCGAGTGCTTCTGTTCATGGTGTTGGCACGGTCGATCTGAAGTTTACTTCGGGAAGGATCGTGCAGCTGAAGAACGTGCAGCATGTCCCCGCCATCAAGAAGAACCTCGTTAGTGGCTCCCTTCTATGTAGAGAAGGGTTTAAGTTGGTTTTCGAGTCTAATAAATTAGTTGTTACGAAATATGGACTCTTTGTTGGAAAAGGTTATGAGAGCGGAGGGATGTTCCGCCTTTCCCTCGCAGATTTTTGTAATAAAGTCGTGAACCATGTTCATTCGAATGTTAATGAATCTGAAGTTTGGCATTCACGTCTTTGTCACATTAGTTTCGGTGTTATGACGCGGCTAGCCAAGTTGGATTTAATCCCGAGTTTTACTTTAGCCAAAGGCTCTAAGTGCCTTTCATGTGTGCAAGCTAAGCAACCTCGCAAGCCTCACAAGGCCGCGGAGGAGAGACACTTGGCACCATTAGAACTCATACATTCTGATCTTTGTGAGATGAATGGTGTGTTGACTAAAGGTGGAAAGAAATACTTCATGACATTGATAGATGATTCCTCTAGATATTGCTATGTGTACCTGTTAAATACTAAAGATGAGGCTCTACACTACTTTAAAATCTATAAGGCAGAAGTTGAGAATCAACTTGAAAAGAAAATTAAACGAGTCCGGTCAGATCGTGGTGGAGAGTACTTCTCGAGTGAGTTTGATTCCTTCTGTGCGAAACACGGCATTATTCATGAGAGGACGCCTCCCTATTCACCCCAGTCAAACGGGGTTGCCGAGCGGAAAAACCGTACTCTAACTGATTTGGTTAACTCCATGTTAGATACACCGGGTTTATCCAAGGCATGGTGGGGGGAGGCTATATTGACGGCATGTCATGTCCTGAATAAAGTTCCGACAAAGGATAATGAGATCACTCCCTATGAGAAATGGGCAAAGAGGAGGACAACACTCTCGTACTTGCGCACTTGGGGCTGTCTGGCGAAAGTCAATGTGCCGATCCTCAAAAAGCGTAAGCTTGGACCCAAGACTGTGGACTGCGTTAATTTGGGCTACGCTAAGAACAGCGTTGGCTATAGATTTCTAGTAGTGAAATCTGAGGTACCTGACCAGAAGGTCGGTACAATTATGGAGTCTAAGGATGCTACATTCTTCGAGGATACTTTTCCTATGAGAGATATGCAAAGCACTCCTAGACAGGAATCCGATGAGACTCCTGAACCTGCCATCCCTATGGAATATAATGAACAAACACATGATGAAAATCCTGAGGAGGATGACGAGGAAACCCTTGGTAGGGGCAAGAGACAAAGGACTGCAAAGACCTTTGGTGATGATTTCTTCGTGTACCTCGTGGATGATACTCCCACTTCTATTTCAGAAGCGTATGCCTCTTCAGAAGCTGACTACTGGAAGGATGCGGTCCATAATGAGATGGATTCCATCATGGCTAACGGGACATGGGAGATCATTGAACGTCCCTATGGTTGCAAACCATTAGGATGTAAGTGGGTGTTCAAGAAGAAGCTTAGGCCCGATGGTACGATTGAAAAGTACAAGGCTAGGCTTGTGGCCAAGGGCTATGACCAGAAAGAAGAGGAAGATTACTTCGACACTTATTCACCTGTAGCTAGACTGACCACCATTCGAGTATTACTCTCGTTGGCAGCCTCGCATGGTCTTCTCGTCCACCAGATGGATGTTAAGACGGCTTTTCTGAATGGAGAGCTAAAAGAGGAAATCTACATGCAACAGCCAGATGGCTTTGTGATAGATGGTCAGGAAAGAAAGGTGTGTAGGTTGCTGAAATCTTTATATGGCCTGAAGCAAGCACCTAAGCAATGGCATGATAAGTTTAATACAACTCTGACATTTGTTGGTTTCGTTGTTAATGAGGCTGACAAATGTGTATACTATCGCCATGGTGGGGGCGAAGGAGTTATACTGTGCTTGTATGTTGATGACATACTGATATTCGGAACCAACCTCAAAGTCATTGAGGAGGTCAAGTCGTTTTTGTCTCAGAACTTTGAGATGAAAGACCTTGGTGTGGCTGATGTTATCTTGAACATCAAGCTACTGAGAGATAATGAGGGTGGGATTACACTTCTGCAATCCCACTATGTTGAGAAGGTGTTGAGTCGTTTTGGATATTCGGATTGCACACCATCTCAAACACCATATGATCCTAGCGTGTTGATTCGAAAGTCCAAAGGCACGGCTATAGATCAGTTGAGATACTCTCAAATCATTGGTTCACTGATGTACCTAGCGAGCGCAACGAGGCCCGACATCGCGTTTGCTGTGAGCAAACTGAGCCGGTTTGTTTCCAAACCGGGTGATGTACATTGGCATGCTGTTGAACGAGTCATGCGCTATCTGAAAGGTACTATGAACTATGGACTTCACTATACCGGAGACCCGTCGGTACTTGAAGGGTATAGTGATGCAAATTGGATCTCTGATGCTGATGAGATGAAGGCCACAACTGGGTATATGTTTACTCTTGGAGGTGGCGCTGTTTCCTGGAAGTCTTGCAAGCAAACGATCTTAACGAGATCGACAATGGAAGCAGAATTAACGGCATTAGACACATCTGGTGTTGAAGCGAGATGGCTTCGAGATCTTTTGATGGACTTGCCATTGGTTGATAAACCGGTTCCGGCTATCCTTATGAACTGTGACAATCAGACTGTCATCACCAAGGTGAAGAGTTCAAAGGACAACATGAAGTCCACCAAACACATAAGAATGAGATTAAAAGCTGTCAGAAAATTAAGAAACTCCGGAGTGATAGCGTTGGACTATGTCCATACGGCTAAGAATCTGGCAGATCCCTTTACGAAAGGGCTATAACGTGTTGTGATAGATAATGCATCGAGGGAGATGGGTATGAGACCCACATGAGTTGCCATGGTAGTAACCCAACCTATGTGATCGGAGATCCCGTGAATTAGGACCTGGGAAAACAAGCCAGTGGTGAACTGAGGAGAGTAACTATACTAACCCACTCCGTTGGAGATGCAATACTCTCGATACTGTATGGTAGGATGACTACTGTCTTAATGTGTTCCGAAGCTTATATAAGCAAGATGCTATCCTACAGAGTGATCTTTGGAGGAACACACCTATATGAGTCCGACTGCTGGTCACAGTCTATGAGATTGGGGTGATCTCTAGTAAGCTCATGAATAGGCCAGGAGTGTGACTTATATGCTCCACCCGAGGGGTCAGCCTTCGGCAGCCCAGTACTAGTGAGACATGTGGTGAAACTTCTTTACGCCAAACTGACAATTCAAGGCATAGTCCATTGTTCAGTTGTGAAGGAGTGTAGCTACTTGCTCTAGGTGAAGCTCAACCTTAACAGGTCTTCACTGAAACACTGGTATATCGAAACAGTAATTGGAACAGAGGACACAATGGGCCCTCGAGATCTGGTGGGGGATTGCTGAAATTTGAGATGGGCTCTAGGCCCATGTAGCAATTTCTGAAAAATCTCTAAGGGCCCATGTGGGTTATATGGCACTAGGTGTAGTGGGAAGTTTAGTCCCACCCCGGAAGTGGAAGAGGAGTTGGACCTCCTTATAAGGGTTTCTCTTCTACATGCTATTGGAGCTTGAGAAGAGAAGAGGCCCTCGCGCACTCCTCCTCCGCCGCCCGCCTCGCCACGCCACGCCTCATCACGACGCGACGCGACGCGACGCGACGCGCCGCGGGTTGCGGGTTGCGGGATTGAGCCGAGCCGAGCCGAGCTCACATCTACGCGCTTATTTTTGCCAGTCACTAACGGAGAGTTCTCTGACAGCTGGGCCACGATCTGAGACGTCCGATCGTGGGCTGTCACGGACTCGGACGTGGGTCGAGCCCACGTCTCTCCACGCGGCTGCGCCTATAAGTGTGCGGTGTCTCCTAATCCTAGCCGCCACGAACAGATCACATCTGCTCCACACACACGCCCACCGTCGTTCCCTTGCTGCTGCTGCCGCCGGTGACTCCATCTCGTCCGCCGCGTACACGGTCGACGGGAGAGCAGGTCTCCGAAATCACGCCCTTCTGGTTCCTGTACGGGGTGAGGGGCGAATAGGTTTTTGGGCAGCGATTACGCGACTGCTCACTTCCGATCGTCTACTTCCTCTATGTCCGCGTCGCCTTCATCATCACCATGTCCACCGACGCCGAACGTGCAGCCGCCGAGAAAGCTGAAGCTGACAAGAAGGCCGCCGAGGACGCCGCTGCTGCCACCAAAGCCGCGGCCTCTGCATGGCCTACTGAAGGGTATAACTCGTTTATCCCGCTCCTACTGTTTTCTGTTTTAGCCATGCTAGCGTTATACGTAGATCTTTCTGCTATTAGCGTAGTATGTGCTAGTTTGACTGAATATCAGTATGCGATCATATGTGTTAATGCCATGCTAGTGATTTACTCGTGGATTAATTTAATCGAGAAATTGCCTATTTACTCAACACACCTTGCGGGAGTGATGGTTTGGGGAGACCGGCATCAGTGTAAAAACTGACACACGCTCACATTGACGTGGCCGGGGTGGTTGGCACCTCGTCTTGGCTAGACGCCAAGTATTTGGCGGTTCGCCAAGACAAAGGGCGCCACCTCACAGGGCCGTGAAAAGAAGGGCATCATAAAGGCCACGTCGCCTTGGCTGGTGTACATCAAAAAGTGGCCTGTACGCCGGCAATGCCATCGACCTGTACGCCAAGGACCCATTCACCATGGTGGGTGCGCCTCTCAAAGGAGGGAACGGTCTCGGGTGCATCGTCGTGAACTCTGTTTCCGTCAATGTCGCCCGCTCCAAGAAATCATGGCAAAAGACCTATACGCCGGTGACTTGCGTCGCCATGGACCTGTACACCGGAGATCTGTTCGCCCTGGACTTGTCTCAGGCTACGTCGTCGGCGAGCTCCGGTTCCGCCACGCCATCTCCTCCGGGCAGCAAAAGCTAGATCCATTCACCGCGATCGGGACGCCGTGGACCTGTGCACCGGAGACCTATACGTCGCGACCTGTACACCAGGACCTATTCGACGGGGCCATGATAGAGCACCGGGGCTAGCGGTTGGGCTGCGTCGTTGTCGAGCTCCGAATTGTTGTCTTCTACAAGACCATCGTGACGAAGTGGGCGCGAGTGATGACGGTGATCTCCAGGGCCACCGTCCTCCATGGCACCGGTTTAACGACATCAACAGTGGGCGGCGTCGTGGTGTGCCACATGTCGTCGTCTTCCGTGGCACCATCATGATGGAGTGGACGCGAGACGTGATGGTCACCTCCGTGCCATCGACCTCCATGGCGCCATCGCTGCCATCATCTGGTGCATGGTTTGTGACCGCGCGGCAGCGAGCGCGCCGTCGCCTCCTGGGGCGTTGCTTCTGGATCCTCTCGGTGCCTCTTAGTGCGAGGCCGGATGGATGTATGCCACCATCTTCTCCTTGGGTTCCTGCCCCCTACCCAGACAAAGCACGCAGGGGAAGCTGCTGCAAACCTCCATGCCCAGGTGCTGCTCCTGGACCCTTGTACGTATACGCCTGATACACAAGAGAGATAGATGAATGTATTTATTGTTAGTTAACCTGAAAGGTGGTTCTCCATGTTCATCCTTAAGCCGGTCGGCACCAGCGTGTTCCGCTTGCTGCCCGTCCTCCTTGTCACCATCGCAGCCGCCGGACAGGCAAGGGTACATGTGTGTGCGCGAGGGCGCCGGCGCCGGCCAAGTACGGGCTCGCGTCTTGACGTGTGTTGCCGCCATAGCGGCGAGCGCATGACTCCTTTTGCCTCCATCTCCTTGTCGCACACGCTGCCGCCGGAAAGGGCCAGGGCGCGTGGGTCCCCCGACGAGCGTCCTGCGCCATGGTTGCCCTTCGGCCCCTCAAGGCTCATCTGCATGCCGACGCTGCCGCCATCGGGCGCGTCTTCTCTTCCTCCGTCCAGCGTCCTTAGACATCCTTAGATGATGTTATGGTGCAGATGCATGTCATGTTCTTAGCCCGGCGCTCGCGTTGACGCCGCGGGCTCATCCACAGAAGTAGTGTGCGCGAGGGCGCCGGTGTCACAGCGATGCCGAACGTGTCGTCGCCGTCGGCATTCCGACCGGGCCTCCTCGACGATGCTGGGCATGTCTCCTCCGTGTGAGCTGCATGCCTGCGTACATGAGGTTCAGTGGCTGGATGTGTTGTTGCGATCTGGTCTTCAAGCCCTCCGCGAGAACCTTCCTTCTAGCCTTCTCCGCGAATCCTCGTCTTGGTCTCCTCAGGGCATCTCCAATGCAGGGGCGCCTGTGTGGGCGCTTGTGTAAAAAATAAAACTAAATTACGATGGAGCATCGGTGTAAAAGTCTGGGCTTCCAACGCAGGAGTGCTAGATTGGGCGCTTATCTATATATTTTTCCTTTCGGACGACATTCTCAAGCGCCGGCCTCTCCAACGCAGGAAACAAGCATCGGTGCCCACCGATCCAACCGAACACGAACCGGTCAGCTGCACCAGTCCTCACTCAGCTCACTCTGCTCTCAGCTCAGCTCACTCTGCTCCCTTCTCTCGAACTCTCCACACCCTTGACTCTCGTCAGATCCAGCGAGCCGGAGGAGAACTCCAGGCCGAACTCTCACACCCTCAGATGCCGGCCACGGCAAACGGCGGCGCGGGGGCGGAGTAGGCAGCAGCCCGCGTCTTCCTTCCCATGGAGACGAGGCCGGTGCAGCTGTCGGCGAGGCCGACGGACATGAAGATGGCGGTGCGCGAGCGGATGAGGCAGCAGCAGCCGGGCCTTCCCACATGGAGACGAAGCCGGAGGAGCTACCGCGGCGCTGACGGACGGGAGGGGAGGGAGCCGTGGAGCAGAGGAGGCAGCAGCCGCGCCTTCCCCCATGGGAACGAGGCCGGAGGAGCTCTTGGCGATTGATGTACCAATTGCTGCGCGCGTACAATATGCGCGTTCAAGATGAACAAGCTTACCCGACATCTGAGGTAATTCCCTACCGATTGCTGTACCAATCGCTGGTAAATTGAGTTGACTGCTGCCGAGATGCACACATGTGTGTATGGTGATCTGAGTCCGTCATGTTCTTCCTGAGGGAAATTTTAATTATCGTAGGAGAATAATATGTGTTGATATACAGTTTTGACTGGTTCCAAACTGACTGATCCTGAATTCACATAGTCTAAAAAGAAATTTAGGGAGTAGAGCTTCGAATAAGAACAACATTTTCTTATATAAATCATGGCTGTTTGACTTGACAGTACATCGCATTCCACTGGGGATAGTTCCGTATGAACATCCACATCTTAAGAAATTTGAATGGTTGAGTCTGTTGTAACCTATACAAAACCTGATACATAGCTTTGAGAGAACTTTGCACATCATTTGGAATCAGTAATGAAAAATATGTTATTCGAAATAAACCCTAGGTGAATGAGCTGAGATTACATTATGAAGAAACTAGAATATAAAATCTCGAGAAAAATAAATAGCACGCACACTAAAATAGCTCTAAATGGTACATCTAATTGTTCCCTTGACCATCTCCAAATCGACGCCATATATGCTCCACCAAGTCTTTCTTCAGCCGGATGTGACGTCGTCTGTCACGAAGAGCAGCATTTCTATCCAGGAGATCGGTGAAGCCATCAATTGGTCCATGCTCTGGTTGTACTGGCGGAATTGGATTACACCCTTGGTCGTACAAATTAAAGTCGTAGCGGACCCTATATGTATCTCTCTCGTCCTCGACTATCATGTTATGTATTATGATGCATGCATACATGATTTTACTAAGTAATGATCTCTTCCAGAACCGTGCTGGGATTCGCAGAATGGCGAATCGAGCTTGTAGAACTCCGAATGCTCGTTCCACGTCTTTCCTTGCCCCCTCTTGACGTCGTGCAAAACATTTGTCCCTCTCATTTTGAGGGAGTGGAATTGTTTTGACAAACGCAGCCCATTCTGGGTATATTCCATCCACCAGATAATATCCCATATTATATTCGCTTCCACAAACTGTAAATTGAACTGCAGGAGCTCGGCCTTGTAAGACGTTGGTGAACAAAGTAGATTGATTCAACACATTGAGGTCGTTGTTTGATCCAGCAACACCAAAAAATGCATGCCATATCCACAAGTCTTGAGACGCCACCGCTTCAAGCATCATTGTGGAGACTCCGTGATCACCGCGTGTGAACTGTCCCTTCCATGCAGTGGGATAGTTTTTCCATTCCCAGTGCATACAATCAAGGCTTCCCAACATGCCCGGAAAGCCACGTGCTTCGTTTATTTGAAGTATTCGATCAATGTCTTCAGGTGTCGGTTGACGAAGGTATTGAGGTCCAAATATCTCGTTGATGCCTTCAACAAACTTTTGCAAGCACTTTAGTGCTGTGCTATTTCCAATCCGTAGATGGTCATCAATAAAATCGGCAGAGCACCCATATGCCAACATCCTCATGACTGTTGTGCACTTCTGCAAAGGTGTGAATCCGCTTCTGTTGAGCGCATCTCTTCTATGGCGAAATTCTGGCGACCAGTCTTCAAGAGCTTGAACAATGCGATGAAATAGGGGCTTCCGCATCCGATACCTGCGACGGAACTGAGCATCGGTGTACACCGGATTGGCAGAAAAGTAATCCGCCACAAGAAGTTCATTGCCCGCCTCACGATTTCTATCTAGATATCTTCTCTTTCCACCGCTGCGGCGACGCCGGCGCCCACTGCGACGGCAACGACCAGTACCAAATAATTGAGCTTCAATCTGAGAATCCATTGTGGCGGCGAAACGCTGATCAAATTCCTCGTCACTTTGCTCGGCAGTGAGATCACGGAAGATGATGCCAGTACCATCATCATCTGATGTATCAGATGTGGAGCTCGAAGATTGGGACATTGCAGAGGAGGAATTTTTTGGGGAGCAGCTGGAGGAATTCGTTGAGTACCAGGTAAGTGGTGGTAGGTTGAAAGATAAGATCTACTATCCATTCCAACAATTCAGCAACGACCCCCTACTAAATAGAAAGGGAGACTCGTGGTCATCTGTTTTCCATTTATTTTTTACGTCTCCCACAGCCCAAACGTACAAAAAAAATTGCCCATATGTACACAAGGTCATCATTAATTAAGAAAAATAAAAAAAAGACAATCCAACCATGGCTAAAAAAGAGAGAGTTTTATTCCTTAGAAATAGAGTTACAAAACATTGGCTGGTACAGAACTTGTGTTATTGAATAAAAAAATCTCAAATTACATGATACATTGGTATTCTACTAGTACCAATGTATGGAACAAAGTAAACAATTTTTTTGACATAATAAAGTAAATGGAAAAGATAATTAAAGTGCTATATTAAAAATGAAAATAATATGCTAAAATTGAGTTATGATTGTTTTATATTAGTTTCCTCCAAATAGTTGGTCACTGAAAAATTTTAGTGCCCGTTGGTGTTCACTCTTTTGATACTCATCCATGTGTGAGGTATCGGCCATTATGAGTTCCTTGTAGGTACTAGACATTTTGATCCTCTCTCTTGTCTTGCCAATCTCAAGCTTATCTCTGGAGAGTCGAAGGTGCACCTCTGCCATCTTTTCTTGCGACGATGCTCGTAATGCTTGTGTGTCATGGTATAATTGAACATCATCGTGTGTTAGTGTTCCAAAAGAGTTGTCATCTTCAACTTTTCCTTTCTTCTTTCCTTTCGCCAGTTTGGTTCCATCGGGGCGAGTTTCTTTTTCCATCTGGGTTTGTATTGTACCATTACCTTTGCCTTTACCCTCCTCGGAGTGCCTACTCCACTTCTGGTGGACCCTAACCTTCTCCCACCAGTACAATAGTGTGAAGTTTTGATTCTTCTCCTTCTTGTACATGGCCAAGGCTTTCTGGACAAGCTGTAAGTCGCATTGCCCACTTGCATAGGCATCTTTTAGCCTGCAGTAAACTCCATGAAAAGCTACAACTTTCCTATTAGTTTTACCCCAATGGTCCTTGCAGTTTTTACTGTTTCTCCTCCGGGTGGGCGGACTGTTTTTATTGTAGTCCTCCGTGACATTCTTTCAATACACCTCTCCCTTTTTGTTGTTTCCATCAATGGAGTCTATGGAGTTATTCAACCAAGCACTTATCTGCAACCAAAAAATTATATGCCTAAATGTTACTTCAAGAAATAGATTATAATTTTTTTAAGTATGGAAATAATGGAATTATTCTACCAAGCGTTAATGTGCGTGAAAATTGATTATATTACTACAAGTACGTTCAAAAAATATGTCTGTAGAAGGTACTAGAAGGAAAAAAAATGTCTACTAGTTGCTCGAAGGAAAAAAATATAATGTTTTCAATATTGAACCGGTGGAATTATTTAATCAAGTGCCAATGAGTAATATGCATTCATTATATTTCTACTTGTTCCTAAAATAAAAAATGTGGAATAGATGGATTTTTCCTAATGAAGCGCTAATATTAATATGATTTTATTATCAACGGCTTAGTGATAAATAAAAATTTATTTAGACATTTTAATAAAACTACAGCCATAAAAATACTTGTTGACTACTCACCAGTCTAATGTTGTCGTCCTCGGTCCAAGCTAGACGCCGGCCTCGGGTATCTTCTGCATTGTCGTCGTCGTCATCGTCGCTGTCATCGTCGCCCTGGCCATTGGTAGCATTGTGCTGCATACTCGGAGTAGAACCATAGCCATAATATCCACTTGAATCAAATTGTTGGGACATATGTGGTTGGGAAGACAAATTTACTGGATAATTAGGAGGTGGATACATCTCCGGATATTCATACTAGGAGCTAGCTGAAGCGAACAAATCGTTCTGAAACGGATTCATTGGAAAATCGTGAACAAAAACTTGTGTGAGATATGAGCAGGATAGTCTTGTGTGTGACCAGATAATTTCGAGATGTGCGTGCAACTGGAACCTGCAAGTAGGACTATATATAATGAGATAGCTTGACTGCATGCATGATTTAGTCAGCACTGCATGCACGATTTAGTTAGTCCGTATGACTGAATGAATGGTTGTAGTTAATTGATTTTTTTTCTTGCTAACTCACCGTGCTTTCAGGTTTGAAGATCGGAATTTTTCCCGTGTTGAACCAGCTTCACATTCACATGCATTTCATTTTTGGCATTTTTTTTATTGTAAGTATTCAGGTCTCATGGAGAATTATTATAGATATAAACGACCTCCATATTTTATTGTAGATTATTTTTTGTGTGAAGAGAAAGAAAACATATATTTTTTGAACCAAGCAATATATTTTTTGTGTAGCTGCAAAAGAAAATCAGGTAAGTTAGTTGCGTATAGCTGGCTCCGTTCAGCAAAGACCAGCTGAGGTCATTGAGCCGTTGCAGATTTGTAGCGCTCCAAGGAGCGCCCGGTGCCAGATTGGTACGGAGAAAAAGGATCGCGCAGAAAAAACAAAGGAGAAGCGCCCGACGACAGCCTGGGCATCGATGCCAACCCATGGGATCGGGGGGGATTTGACCAAATCGGGAGGAAATCGAACCCTGGCGCCCGTCGTAAGCGCCCCCGTTGTACATGCCCTCAGGTGCAGGCGCCACCCGCTACCTTTAGGCGCGGGGTGCTTCTTGGCAACCCGAGCATCTTCAAGTCCTCACGAGGGTGCCTCCCCGGTTCCTCTTGATGCGATCTGGTATATTAAATATAAAAAGAAATAGGAACGAGTGACTGAAGAGAAGAGCACTGTATGTGCCCTTGCATGCATGTGTCATGCAACTCGAGATGTCTCCAAACCCTTTGAAGGGCTAGCTTGACTTGACACGCAATGGCATGTGTTGCTGTCGCCGTCGTCGTGCTCGGAGCGGGTGTCATTGCTGCCGTCGCGTCCTCTCACCGGTCTTCTCGCATGTGTACTTGCACTGTCGCGAGCAAGTCGCCGACCGTACGCGCCACCGCCGTGGGCACGTCTCTCTCGGCTGGCTGTCATCTCCGTCCCGATCTTGCCGATGCTGCCGCCAGGGGCGCATCTCCTCATACCTCCTCTGGAGGTGCGTGAGTCCCTCTATTGCCCTGCCTGAACCCTGGTAAAACAACCACAAAGAAAAGGAAGAGGGTGATGAGGGCATCGTTGCCACTGCCGACGCGCCGGTCAAGATTGGGCAGCTAATTCCGAGTCGTCCTCTCGGGCGCTGCTGCTTCTCGTCGTCTGATCAGCCTCGGCGTTGGTGCAGCAGCATCTTTTATGTACGTCTCCTCTGACAAGATGCCAACTCCATTGACGCTGCCGCACGGGCGCGTCTCCTCTTGGGTGTCTCTCGATGCCTTCCTCCCTGGCCGTCGTCCTCTCCCAGTGTCCTTAGACATCCTGCAAAATGATGATAACATAAAGATCATTGCTTCACTGCCGCGTCTCGTCGTGGATGGCGCCGCCACGGGGGCGTCTTCTTCGACGTGGTTTCGCCGGCTGCCTCTTGCTTGGTATGTGTTCATGGGCTGGCTCTTCCCCTTATGGCTGCGTGTTGGTGAATGGCGGCGGCCTTGCGGCGTCTCTCTCCATGCAGTGGATGCATGCCGACTGCGTTCATCCGTCGATGCTATCTGGTCTTCTCCCGTCTGCGTGGCTCTCCGGCCGTGCGTTGTGAATGGATGGATCTCCTGATGGATGGATGTGTGCGTTGTGAAGGGCGGCGGCATTGCGGCGTCTACGCGTGTGTGCGTCTCGCACGATCTTGTCGATGCTGCCGCAAGGGCGCATCTCCTCTTGGTCTTGTGTCCGTCGGCTCCCTCCGTCCTTCTCCTTCCGGCTGTTCTTCTTGTGTAGCACCTGACAGATGAAAGACATAGACACATAGTAATATGTAGATAGTCAGTGGGGCTTGGTCTGTTCCGGTTTCTTCATCTCCTCCTCCTGCGTCTGCATGCTCGCCATGGGCAGACCGTCGGCGTGGCCGATGTCTCTTCCTCCTCGGCTTGCCATCGTCGCCTCCTGGGCGTTCCTTCTGGATCCCTCCCGGTGCCTTCTTGTGCGAGGCCTCCGCTTCTGGGTGATGCCGCATGCGCCGTCGCCTCCTGGCTGGGTGTCTTCTCTTTGGCCGCCTGAGACGAAAGCATACATATAGATCAAAAGAAGCATACATATAGATCAAAAGAAGTTAGTCAGCAGGGTATGCATTGCTGCCCGTTCTTCATCTTGTGGGGTGCTTGCTTGCTTTGAACGTGTCCAACTTCAGATCGTTGGCAACACACTCCAGTCGCCGTCGTCGCCGTGGCGTGTTCTTCTTCTCTGCCGCCACGGCGCCTCCAACACGGCGCCGCTCCGAGCAGCTCACGGCAGCGCGCACGCAGTACGTGCCTTGCGAGTGGACACCGTCGCAGTCGGCTCGTCAGCGAACTCGGGACGAAGCCAGCGCCACCGCCGGCGCGAGGCGCGTCTCCTCTTGGCCGTGTCCGCTGCGTGCCGTCTCGCGTCCCCCTGGTCCTGCCTCTGGTTTCCTGGCGTCCCGGGCGCACGCGCCGTGCGCGCTGCCGCGGGAGCCTCCTCTCCTCTATTGTTTGTGCCCTTTCTTCTTCCCCTTTTACGATCTGATGCATGGGTATATATATAGGCAGTGGAGGTAGGCCGCCGAGTGACCCGTCGCGAACGGCTGCTCCCGATTTTACTGGAGGAGATATGGATGCGTGGCGATGGAACGTCCCGATCTTTTAGCTTTGGCTCGTCCCAATCCCCTCTATGTCGTGGCGATGCTTATCTCTTCGGCGTTTCATCTGCACGTACAAATCTGCACACAAAAAAAACAATGACCTGATACGCACCTGGTTCACGTGGCTGCTGGTAGGTCTGTTCCTCTCCAATCGTGGGTTAGCCAGCCACACGGATATTCGGGTACTCGCGTATGCATACGTGGCCGGTCGGTGTACCCATATTTGATGTACCGTATATACTCCGGGTTTCTGGGACCACGTACAACCCGGCCAGGTCACACGCGTACGCACTGGCTCTATCGAGTCATGATGATGTGCTAGTACACACGTAGGTAGTTTTGTCATGCATCTGCACGTGCATGCATGGAACATGCAATACTTCGATCAATCAGCCCATGTACCAGTTAAGCACACATATAATAAGTTAAGTGCAGGGGCGGAGCCAGGATTTGAGCATGAGGGGGGCGAAGAAACCAATAACTGGGAACGCATATAAAGTATGTAAAACGTGACTATAGAAGTCTTCTATATATATCACCGGGATAAAACTGCAATGACATAGGATATAAAACGTGACTATAGAAGTCTTCTATATATATCATCGGGATAAAACTGCAGACATAGGTTTCACGATTCAAATGAAAGGGAGGTTTTTGTTAGTTTAAATATAACTTTAGACCGTTAAACCAATCAAAATGTCAACAATACTATTCTCGTACGGAAACTAGATGAGCTAACTGAAAAATAAATACTGAAATTTCCTGTTATTACCTTGATGTATAGTTGTTATACAATTTCAGAGTTTGTAATAAAATAACCAATGTAACAGTAGTCTAATTATATATTGGGTATAGCCTTGAGATGTTGGTCAAGCTATGAGTCCATGAGCCATGATATTGGTATGGTATAGGATTTGATACATACCGGTAGGCGACAACTGCTTCAATCGGATGACAACGACTTGATGCTAGAGACTCGATGATGAACGGGCGGAACTTTCTTGCGGTTGCTGATGCCTGATGGCAATCCGTTAATGCCCTAGCGCACTACCATTCAAAGTTTCAGACTAAGGTTCTGATTCAGTAAAGGGGGGGGGGGGGGGGGGGGGGGGGCGAGCAGGGGCTAGACCCCCTGCTCAATTACATACAGGCGGCACGGGACAATGGCACATGGGCTACTGGGCTCTCATTAACTTAATCAAGTCATTATATGCGGCCATTAGTACATGTACTACACTAGACGTATACCAGAAATATTAGGGGGGGCGAGCGATTAGGGCGTGCGTCGCTGAAGCAAGGTGATGGGGCGGCGCTGTGGGCTGGTTCGCTATAGCAGTTTCCTTTTATGTGAAAGGGTACGTAAGGAAGGGGATCGCACGACGGTTCGTTGTGGAAGTTTCCTTTCGTGTGAAAGGGTACGTAAGGAAGGGGATCGCATGACGGTTCACTGTGGCAGTTTCCTTTCGTGTGAAAGGGTATGTAAAGAAGGGGATTGCACGACGGTTCAATGTGGCAGTTTCCTTTCGTGTGAAAGGGTACATAAGGAAGGGGGTCGGGAAGAGAAAGAATTGATTAGCAGTTAGGGCTGCAAGATAAGCTCGAAGCTCGTGAGCTGCTCGAGATCGACTCATTTTTTGACTCGACTCGAGATCGACTCTAAAAGAAACGAGCTGGGTTTGAACACTTTGTGTAGATCGACCGAGAAACGAGCCGATCTTGAGCCAATGTTGGCTCGCTCAATTTTAGCTCGATAGCTCGATAGAATATCATTATGTTAAATGATCATGCCATATATTAAATGGAAATAAGATAATTTGTTACCATGTATGCTGTCCATAATTTTTCTCCATTTTATTTACCAACGAATATGGAAACTTAATTAAGTGAAGAGAAGATTTAGGCCTAATTATGACACGTGGTCGACTATGTGTTAAATATCCTATATTTTTGGCAAAGGTTCCCAGTATATTCGTCTTAATTTTTTTGTTTTTTATTCATAGTTTTATAATTTTTACCATCTCATTTAGCTCGAAACTAGCTCGAGATCGACTCGAGATCGTTACAAGCTGAGCACGAGTCATGTTCTACAGCTCGATCATGAGTTTCACTCAGTTTGAGCTCGCTCGAATTTTCATATGAGTTGAGCTGAGCCAACTCCAACTCGCTCGAGCTCGACTCGTTTGCAGCCCTATTAGCAGTAAACGCGTTTAGCACTAAAAGTGTTTAGTTGCTCACCATTAGGACAATAAGGAATGTCGGATTAACACTATGGATGGGCGAGATCTGTTGAATCTGCCCCACAAGGTCTTTTTATATTGATGTAGATAAAGGATTGGATGGTCTTTTTTTAAAGTAGTCGTATACCCCGAGCGCGGCGATACGTGACATTTTCACCTCCGCCATGGGCTGGCCTATTTACGGCCCTTTTACTCTTCTGTTAAAAATTCAAAAGATACTTGTGATTGATATACTTCTTTTCTCTTCTTTAATAAAGCTAAAAAAACGAACTGGTCTCCACTAGGCAGCATGCAACATGCACTAACTGATTTTTAAATGCTTTTTCAGTCCTACCATCTCCCTTGAGCGGATGCCATCACGCCGTGTCTGTGCGACGAAATTACTCTGGCGCATGTACGTAGTACAGATCAATAATCGATAGCTAGCTAGCTGCACGTTCGAAATTTCCACAGATCCAATCAGTCCAAAGCCTAATATTCGGCTAATATCAGTGGCTCAAAAATTTGCCGGTCTCCAAGCCATATTCGGCTAATATCATGGTATACTTTACGCATAGACGTAAATCTATTCAGATTTCCTTCTGGTCCATACATGCAAAGCCATAGGCTATTTTATCTCTCACAGGTAAGGATGGCAATTTTATACATGGACATGGTTACCCACGGATACCAGACCCAAATGGGTAGGGTTTGGATACATTTTTACGTCTATGGGCAGCATCGGAACCTGACCCGATTATTCATGGGTTGGATATGGACATAATTATGCATCCGTGGATATATCCGAACCCGACCCGATAGTATGACATGTGGGGCAAAATTCAATAATCCACACTTTCCCACCTTCCAATTCATTTCTTCTCTTTATAAAAAATGATAAATAAATTTCACAATCCCCGCCTAATCGTAACTTACTCCACTGCCGCTTCACATTCTTTTATTTTTTTGAACAGATTCATTGTTGTATCTCCTCGTTAAACGACTCAACATTAGGCTGGTCATAGTGAGGAGTAACTTAGGAGGTGTTTGGTTTAGGGAATTTTTAGTCCCAGAGACTAGAAAAAGTCCCTAAAAAGTCCCTAGGAACCAAACGGGAGGGACTTTTTCTACAGGGACTAGAAAAAGACTTTACTAGAGAGTCTTTTTTATTAGTCCCTGGGACTAGAAAAAGTCCTAGGACTTCTGAACCAAACACCCCCTTAGACTAGTAACATGCATACGTTACTAGTCTATGTTACTACCTCTATAGTGCATAATATCATACTCCCTCCGTTTCTAAATATAAGTCTTTGTAGAGATTTCATTATGAACCACATACGGATGTATCTAGATGCATTTTAGAGTATAGATTCAGTCATTTTGCTTCGTATGTGGTCTATAGTGGAATCTCTATATTTCGGAACGGAGGGAGTAGATTAGTATCATAAGTGGTCTCATTTATTGTCATGCATGACACATAGTAGCATCACATTTATTATGTTACGGTATCTACCTATGTTAATATAACCATCTCTCTCTTCTTTAATTGCCTGCCACATAAGCATGTTTGCGAGTCCCCCACTATGGTCAGCCTTAAGCAGCGACTCCGTCTCCTCGACTTGCTCCTCCTGCAGCCCTAGGTACAGCCGCCGGCGACTACTTATAGTGCAGCACTTCAGCAGCCAACGCCACAACTTATAGTGGAAGCCCAACGCCCCAACCGGATATCCCCTCGACCCCTCCATCTCTGCTTCTCCACGCACGCACGGGAACGACAGCGGCCCGGCGACGGCGGCGGGCCGGTGCTAGGCTCTGAGCTGCGATGCGGAGCGGCGCGACGTACAAGAACGCTGCTACGTGCAGGACTAGGAGCACGACGGCACGGGTGTGAGGGGACGCAGACCACGACGAGGAGCCTGACCGTGCTGAGGAGGTAACGGCCACACCAAACAGCCAACACACAGCCAACACTTTGGGTAATCCTTTGTTCCATCAATCCCTCTCTTGTATGTCTAGTGTTCCTGTATCTAGTGTTCCTGTACGTGGGTGTGCAGCTTCTGCTGTTCGTGAATTTCTGCAAAGTACTCTTGTACTTCAGTTTACAGTAGCAATTCGAGCACAGTACTCTATTTCTTCAGTTTACAGTACCAATTTCTGCAAAGTACTCTATAACATCAGTACTAATTTTCCCTGTTTACTAATTGAGTCACAATTCGTTTTAATTTCCACAGGTTACTAATTGAGTCACAGTTTATTTTTGGTACATGGTATGATCCGTAGTCTGTAGATGTGCAGGTTAATTAGTAATTAGGTATTGCCACATAAGTGAATTTCAACCTGACATGTAATTTTGGCAGGTCTACCTTATTCGCTGAAAGAATAAAGATAGAAAAATTAATTTATGTTGCTAGTTACCATTCACTACAACTTATAGATCACAATATTTTCAAATCTGTACAGTTTATTTTTATTTTTTTGAGTGAAACTATACAGTCTAGATATTATGTACCTTGTTTCACTGTAATTGAAACTGAAGACTTTTCTTTTTGCATGAATAGATCAGTAGCTTCTCATGATGGAGCACAAGGCCCTGTTGTGATCAGCCCTGGAAATGTTAACACCGCTGGTAGCCCAACATCTAAATATTTGCATTAGGGGATAGCAACTCCACTCTATTTGGGGGCATTTCAAAGTTTTCCTGATGATGAAGAAGAAACTATGGTCACATATTCCACCGATGAAATTCCACCTCTAAATGTTGCAAACTTGCAATGTTTTTTTTGTTTATTTCTATGATTTTAATAGTTGTTCTTTTGTTATGTTCACTTCAAGGATGAGTCTGATTCCAATCTGCGTGGTGCTCCGGTCTTCAGTGTCTGGGCCTTGTGTCGCCTTGTCTCGCACGAGGTGCAATGTAATATGTTTCTTGCTGGGTCACCAAACCAGCTAGTTTCTGAACCTTGTGTCTCCCTTGATGTTCTCGGAATGTTGTTTCAGCCTGCTGGTACCTCTTTTCTTTACTATAGTTGCAACTGTTATTGGTCTATACTTGAAACTTGAACCTGAGGGCCTCAATTAAAGGTCGGGCAATAGCCTATTACCTAAAAAAAATTGTGTTATTTCTATGCTATGCACTTGTGAATCTGAAAGATTGTTTGGTGATGTGAGAATCTGAGAGATTATTCGGTGATGTGCACTTTTTATGTCATTTTGTTAGAATCAAAGAGATGATTTGATATTGTGCAATTGTGCTATGTCGTTTTGTGAAAATTTGCGCTATGTTTCATGTATATGTGTTGAGAGGACCCGATGGATATCCATACCCGATGGATATTCATCGGGTTTGGACATGGACATTGTTTTTTGCCCATGGATTTTTTCATAGACGGGCACATAATGTCTTCATGGATTTGGATATGGATTTGACATTGTTCAACCCGGGCCGAACCCGATCCATTGCCATCCTTACTCACAGGGTTTCAATTTTTCCGTGCATGTAGAGTTGTAGATCACTCAAATCATCATTTGTGTAATTAAATCTCCCCATCACTAGATTAGGTATCATATTTTTCTTTCCTTTTTAGTGATACTTTAGGGTTTTTCAATTTATAGCAAGACTTTATGCATTCACACAAAAAGAGATACATATCTGTGAAGGTTGTTCCTTATTTTCGCGAAAAGAAAGTTGTTCTCATAATTTGTGCAGATGCACAGGTGCGGACCACATACATTAGAATTTTGCTTGATTTTTTATTTCATAAAAATTCCCACCACAACGCGCGGGGCATTTGTCTAGTAAAAGTAACAGGACAAAACAAATGAGCTGTCCCAGCTGGTTACAGGGCCCCCAATAAGGCTACTTGTGTTTCACCGTGGCAGAGCAGTCCGTGGACAAAACCACATAATTGCATGCAAGATCAAGTGCTAAAGCCAAGCCCTCGTTGCTAGCCAGTGCCTCGAGCACTTCGGGTTCACTTAAATCCTGGACATAGACTGCTGAGGCGCCCAGAAAATTGCCCTCTCCATCTCGGCAAACTGCAGCATAAGCACCACCATCCTTGTGATGTCCAATAGCGGCACCCACATGAATTTTAACAGATCCCACAGGGGAAGAATCCATTTGGGTCCTTCATGACTCGCTTGCTTATGTCCCTGTTGCTTCGTTGCTGCAGCAGCAAGATCATCTAAATAGCAATAGCTTGTTATGAAGGAGAGAGTGAATAGAGGTGATTGAAACCTTTCTTCATGAATAGCCTTCCTACGCACCCACCAAATTGACCATAAAGTGACAAGAACGTTGGGAAACTCTTCATTGTTCATCGAGTCCTGGAGCTCTATTAACCACAACTGAGCGTCGCCATGCCTGCACGCTATCAGCTGCTACTCAACCAATTCTTCATCCATCAAGGACCACACGCACTTGGCCATGGTACACTCAACCAGAGCATCCCTCCAAGAATCTACAGCGGAATTACAAGCGGGGCACACCTCGTTATGAGTCATATGTCGGCTGTGACGAAGGGCTTCAGTCGGTATATAGCTTTTTGCCAGTCTCCAAGCAATTTTTTTTCAGTTTCCCTAGTATTTCGAGCTTCCACAGCCGTCTCCGCTGTCCCTTGTACTCGACGATATTTGAATGTTCCTCTCTGCCCGTCAGCCGATCCTCCCAACTTCTCTTGTTTTAGTGAATAGCATGTATGCCAATCTCATAGAAAACTGCCCCGTCCTTTCATAGTGCCAAGCCCACGCATCTGCAAAGTTAACAGAACTTAAGTGGATGTTTAGGATAATACAGACACCAGCTTCTTTCATGTGCTCACGCAGCTTATGGCTATCCCACCGAGGCTCCTCATGGATAGTTAGCTCACTTACTAACTCCGGTGGATTCTGTGATCTTGGATGTTGGGCTGGCAAAATGTGATCGCATGGAATCTAGTTCTGGTTCCAAATGCTCGTGTTTGGTCCGCTCCCGATTCTCTTTTTTTTACCCTGACCGTAGAACGATTTATTTTCATTAAAATAATAAACAGAAGTACAATGGAACAAAGGTACAAGAGTACAAAAGGTCTCAGCCTATACCAGTTCTATGAAACATTATGATAATCATATTACATAATTTTTTTGGACTAGGACCTGAGCTTCTCTGCTTTTCCTTCTTTTGCCCTAAGTTGTGCTGCCCATAAACCTTCTTTCAAATATAATTTCCATGTGCCTAGATGAGGAGCTGCTGATCTGAAGATTTTGTCATTTCTGACTGACCATATGCTCCAACAACGCATAATGATGATGTCAAGAGCAATGTCCTTTGGTAAATGATTCACAGTGAGGAGTATTTCATCATATGTGGAGTTGCCTCTAACCCTCACTGGAGTGAGGTAATCCCAGCATGAGAGAGCAAATGGACAATTCCAGAACAAGTGAATCAGTGTTTCTTCTACACCATCAGAGCATAGGGCACAATTATAATCTGGGAGATGCATACTCCTTCTCTGTAACATGTTTCCGGTATTAAGCCTGTCACGTAGAAGAAGCCATCAAAATATCTTATGTCTCAGGCTGCAAGAGGTACTCCAAATATTCTTAAAAATAACATGTGTTGTGCTGGTACCCATGATGCGCCTGTACATCTTCATCAAGGAGTGTAGATTAGAGGACCAATGATATCTCCATATATCTCTATTGTCAGAGTTCGCCCTGTTATTAATCAATTCTTGCACCATGTTGAATTGCTGAAAAGCTTGTAGTGACAGAGGTCGCTAGAATTGCAAGCTGAAATCAGTATGATTCATTATATTAAGCAGAGTGGTCTCCCTGTTGATGACAAATGAGAAAAGTTCGGGATACTTTTCCTCCAATGGTTGTCCTGACCAATTATCTGACCAAAAAAGAGTTGTGTACCCCTTGCCAGCTTGACATATGACATGGCCTTTGTATAAAGGAAGCAGTTTAAGCATAGATTTCCACCAGAAGGATCCCACAATTTTATTTCTAGGCAGTATCTTGGTAGTGAGTTTCCCATATAATGTTGACCCATGGAGTGTCTACTTTATTGAGGAACTTATGAAGTAATTTCATCAACAGAGCCTTGTTATGGGTTGGGATATCCAATATGCCCAATCCTCCATGGGATTTAGGTTTGCAAACTGTGTTCCACATGCTAATAGAGCAGGACCTGATTCTTGAGTACCATATTTCCTCCAAAACAAAATTCCTTAGGTAGACACACACTAGTAGAAAAAGGGCCATTTGTCCCGGTTCGTAAGGCCCATTTGTCCCGGTTGGGGAACCGGGACTAAAGGGTCGGTGCTAAAGCCCTATATCTTTAGTCCCGGTTCTTACACCAACCGGGACAGATGAGCCTCCACGTGGCCGCTGCGGCGAGCCCAGGCAGGAGGGCCTTTGGTTCCGATTGGTAGCACCAACCGGGACCAAAAGGCATCCACGCGTCAGCAGCTGAAAGGAGCTGAGGTTTTTGTTTTTTTAAAGGGGGTGGGTTTTGTAGGGTTAATTTAGGTGTTTCATATATTGTGTTAGCTAGCTAATTAATAGAGAGAAGTGTCCTCTCTTATCTCCGTGCTTGGTCGACGCTACGTACTATATGCATAGAGAGGACTCGACACGCTAGCTAGTAAGCAAATGAAGGAAACCATTAAGTACAGAAGATCGTCATGAACATATGCATACAGAGAGAAGTGATATCGACCTCTCCTTCTCCGAGAGATTGGTCGAACAACAAGTTTTCGTATATCTATCCGACGCTACTGGCTACATATATACAATATAATCCCCTAATTATATATGAACTCGGGGTCCACATGGTATTCTCCATCTTTATTGATCACGTGGTCAAGAAAGAATGCCGCCAATTCCTCTTTAATTGCTCGCATGCGATCTGGTGCTAGGAGTTCATCCCGCATCTGAAACATCTAATTGAAGAAGGGGGTCAATACATATATGAATGAATGAAACTCAGTACAAATGATGGTAATAAAATAAAATTGTCAATATTATTGCTTACGCACTTCATATTATTTTTTAGAGTAGCCCCGCTCACAGGTCGTGTGGCGGATGGACTCGCAAACGTAGTATCCACAGTAATTATTCCCAGCTTCGTACCACAACAACTTTACAAGAAATAGAGGTTAATCAAACTGATAAGCAAGCATGCTAAATGGTATTGATAAAACTAGCGCTTGAATCACTAGGAGATGCGTGGAACTAGCTAGTAGTACTTACTTTCGGGTGTCTAAATCGCAGCTTCCCCGGCAGTCCCGGAGCTTTTGCGGTGAATTTTTTCCAAACCCTGCCAGACAAAGAAAACAATTACTTGATATCAGGAAGTGAACAAAGTTGTCGATAAGGTGTGATAATGATCGATTTAACTTACTTCTCGAGCATTTCAGTCATGTTCGCATACTCCTGGGGATCTTTTCGTCTCGAGTCTAAGACGGTTACTAGTCCCTGCTCAAGCTTAATCTCTAGGAGAATATAGTGGAACCTGCGCACGCATGCATAACTCATCAGTTACACTACTATAACCTCGACTAATAAGGGAAACCGAATATGCACAAGACAGTAACACTCACTTGAAGTTGTAAGGAAAGAGTATTATATCTTTGTTTTGATTTATTACCAACGATCGTAGCAAGTTGGCCTCGATATCTTTGGCATGAAATTCAACCGTAAATGCATCTATGAGATTTGTGTTAATGAACCCAATATCATTGATTTGTCTTTTCTTCAATTCAGCGATCTTCAATCTGCATAATATTGTGAGGATAATTATATATACATGCAATGAAAGAGCTGAGCTATATATAGAGACTTAATGACAGAAGTAGTACTTACAGACAGTAGCAAGTGACCGTTAATTTATCGAGGGCCTTTTGATTGAAAAACTGAAAGAACTCCTCAAATGGAACATACAACAGATCAATTCCAACGAGGTCATGCTCCTCTTTAACTCTCAGCATCAAAGTATCCTTCCCCCCAGACTCTCTACAGATTTTCATGTACCAATCATGGAATCTTCGCATCATCGTTGTTAGAGATCTTTCATCTTTGACGAGAGGCTTCCCATAATGGTATTTGTGTTCGTCCACCTCTAGTGCATCATAATGTACATCGCCGGGCAGGTAATCTCCAAGATTGGTACTGGGCAAAATCTCCGGATGATTAGCGACGATATCGCTAGACACCTTGAGCGGGGGGCACGATTGGTTCGCTTGTTCACCGAGCTGGGCAAATTTTTTCCCAGCTCGTCGTTCTGCTAACCTTTGATCACTGATAGTACTTCCCGACCGCTCCGCTTCGATATATGACCTTTGAATAATGCGATCATAGTTCGATTGCGGCGGAGAAGGTGGTGGTCGCTTCAGGGCATCGATAGTGCGCTTCGCTTTCACCGGATCTATCTTCTCCTCTGGAGGTGCATGTTTCTTTGCTTTCACCGCTTCAAAGAAGTCCCTCACTTCGGCTTCCACGATCTTCTTGTTTTCCTCCACGGTCCTCTCGTATGGTAACTTATCTAGAGGCTTGAGAGATGGACCGAATCTGTATTGCCTCCCGCCTCTGGCTGTACTGCTAGACGCCGGAGCAGACGGAGCGGCTGCGGCTGTCTTCTTTCCTTGCTTACGAGGCGAAGGAGAAGGACTACGACGCCCCGGAGCAGCCGGAGCAGCGGCGGGTCTCTTCCGCCCTTGCTGACGAGGCAGAGAAGGAGGAGGCTGGCTGCTCGGACGCGCCGGCGCAGGCGGAGAAGGAGGCGGAGTGCCGTCACGCGCCGGAGAAGGTGGCGGAGTGCCCTGATCACTCGCCAGAGGAGGAGGCGGAGTGCCCTAACTCGTCGTCGTCGGAGGAGGAGGTGGAGGCGTCCAGTTCGGAAGGTTAATGAGCTCCTTCCGCCATAGGCATGGAGTCTTCAGAGCAGAACCCAGCCGAGTCTCCCCTTCACCGGTAGGGTGGTCAAGCTCGAGGTCCTCAAATCCCTCTGTTATTTCGTCCACCGTCACCCTAGCATATCCTTCTAGAATCGGACGGCAGTGAAAATTTGCCTCGGGTTCAGGAGATCGAACAGAGCCGACAGCCGCCTTGATTTTGAAGTTGTGCCATTACGTCATAAGGTGGCAATGTTGAGACTCCATGATAGCATCCACGGGATAGCTAGCAGGAGCCGTCAAGACAGGCTCCTGAAGCAGCTCGGTGGAAGCCACGCTGCTTCTCTGCTGAGATGGCGGGGTAGCTTCGGCAGGTCGCTTGCTGCGAACTGCTTCTCGTTCCTCTTGCGCTTGTACCCTTGCGTGCAGCTTCTGTAGTTGGGTCTGCTCCACTTTCTTCCTCCTCTCCTGGCATTTGTAACCGCCTCCGTCCGGAAACCCAGCCTTCCACGGAACGGAGCCTGGCGTGCCTCGTGTCCGTCCAGGGTGCTCAGGATTCCCGAGGGCCATTGTGAGCTCGTCGTTCTCTCTGTCGGGAACGAACGTCCCTTCCTGCGCTGCGGCGATATAGTCCCAAAGCTTTGTGACGGGTATTCGCAGTTGCTCGTTCGTCCAAACGCACTTCCCTGTTACAGGGTCCAAGGTTCCACCAACCCCGAAGAACCAAGTCTGGCAATGGTCTGGCCAGTTCAATGTCTCTGGTTCGACGCCTTTATCAAGCAGGTCATTCTCAGCCTTGGCCCACAACGGCCGGGCTTTGAGGTAGCCACCTGACCCCGTGCGATGGTCATGCTCCTTCTTTGCAGCACTTTTCTTGTTTGTCGCTGACATCTTCTTACTCTTGTCCGATGTCTTGTGGGCCACAAATCCATCCCAGTGATCTCTGATCTTCTCAAACTGACCGGTGAATTCTGGAGTCTTGTCTTTGTCGACAAACTTTGTTTTCAGCTCAGTCTTCCACCTCCTGAATAGATCCGCGATCTACTTAAGAGCATGAGCCTTGACCAATGGCTCTATAACTGGCTTCTCCGGATCCTCCTCTGGCGGTAGGGTGAAATTTGCCTTCAGCTCGTCCCAAAGATCATCTTTCTGCCTATCGTTGACATAAGACACCTCAGGGTCTTCCTCCTTAGGCTTATACCATTGGTGGATGCTCATCGGGATGATGTCCCTAACAAGAACCCCGCACTGAGCGTAAAATGCTTCCTTGGTCCGGATGGGTGCAATCGGTTGGCCATCGTGCGCGATTTCTGTGATCGTGAACCTTTCATCCTGGCGCACCCTTTTCTTCAGGCCTCGTCTCGTTACCGAAGTTTGGCTCGATCCGGAGGGCTAGAAAAGAAGAAAGAAGAGTTAATATATGTATATACCAAAACAATTAATGCATCAATTAGCTAGTCAGCATAGGCTTAATTAATATATATACCTCGCCGGACTTTGCAACAGCTCCCTCCTTCGTTCGGTCACCGGAGCCGTCGTCACGGTTTCCTTCTTCCACCGGCATTCGGTCACAGGAGCCATCATAATCATGTCCCTCCTCCTCCATTGTTCGATCACCGTAGCCTGCTTCTTCACCCTGTCCTTCTAGACCATCGCTGTCGTTAAGATACGACATGACATCAGCTCCGGCTGCGATTATGTCCCCCAACACCTCTTCTGCAGCCTCGTCTCGTCCGTGCTCCATTGTTTCTGCAAATATTACAACATGGCAATTATTATAGAAACATGACGACAGGTGGATATATTAGTGGCAAACGTAGACCTAGCTACCTAATCACAACAAGGAATCATATTAGTGGACTCGATGCTTCTCTAGGGTTTGGGGTGGCCTCGGCAACGCTTATAGGGTTCGGGGTGGCCTCAATGACAATGCTCTTTTAACTTGGTAACTTTGGGTGGCCTCGGCAGCTCTTCTAGGGTTTGGGCTGGACCACCTCTCTCGTGATTGTCCGACATCCGGACCGACAAGGGATTTAACAAAATGGCGCCATTCTGGATGTGCAGAAAATCATCTAGTGTCAAAGGATTCAACAAAACCATGTCTTCATCATTAGGCGAAAGTAACAGGCGCATGGTGGTACGAAGTTCTCCAAAGTTGTTCTGGAACGGAGTCCCGGATAGGATAATTCGTACAAAAAGATGAATTATCCTATCTGGGACTCTGTTCCAGAATAACTTTGGAGAGTTTTGTACCATCATACCCCGGTTACTTCCGGCTAATGACGAAGCCATGGATTTCTTCAATACTTTGACACTAGGCAACCTGTCGACCCCTCGGCGATCCTCGATCCTCGACCCTCGACCGCTCGGCGATCCACAACCCTCTACCCTAGTTCCCGACCCTCGACCCCCTCATGTCACGTTTGTCTAGTGTCAAAGGATTCAACAAAACCATGTCTTCATCATTAGGCGAAAGTAACAGGCGCATGATGGTATGAAGCTCTTCAAAGTTGTTCTGGAACGGAGTCCCAGATAGGATAATTCGCTTTTTGGTACAAAGTTTAGCACGAGCCTTCCGAATATCGCTATTTGGAAGGCCTTTGCTGAAATTCGTACCAAAAGGTGGATCATCCTATCCGGGACTCCGTTCCAGAACAACTTTGCGCAACTTCGTACCAACATGCCCCGGTTACTTCCGGCTAATGATGAAGGCATGGATTTCTTCAATACTTTGACACTAGGCAACCTCTCGACCCCTCGGCGATCCTCGACCCTCGAACCCTCGGCCCCTCGACCCCTCGACCATCGAACCCTCGGCAACCCTCGACCCTCTACCCTAGCTAGTTCCCGACCCTCGCCCCCTCGAACCCTCGTCGACCCCCTCCCCTCCCCCCTCATGTTGAAGTTATCGGGGAGGGGGTATATCGACCCCCCTCATGTCGAAGTTATCGGGGAGGTGGTATATCGACAACGACATACCCGATAAAAAATAAGAAGACGAAGAAGAAAAAAAAGAGGAGAAGAAGAAAGGAATAGAGGAGAAGATCGAAGAAAAAAAAGAAGAAAAAAAGAGGAGAAGAAGAAAGGAATAGAGGAGAAGAAGAAGAAATTTTCTTCTTCTTCTCCTCTATTCCTTTCTTCTTCTCCTCTTTTTTTTCTTCTTTTTTCCTCTTTTCTTTATTTCTCCTCTTCTTCCTCTCCTCTTCTTCTCCTTCTTCTTCTCCTTCTTCCTATACTTATTTTCCTTTTTCCTCTCCTACTTTTTCTTCTTCTTCCTTCTTCTTTCTTCCTCTTTTCTTCCTTTTCCTTATTTTACTTTTTCCTCTCCACTAACCTAAAATCGATATCTACTAATTAATAACCTAAATAAAAAATGTAATACATATATGAAAAAAATACATCATATGCACAAAAAAAATCATATGAACATCATATGAAAAAAACAACATATCAACATCATCACATATATGAAAAAAACATCGGAAGGCCACCGGACCGTGGGGCGGCGCGGCGACGCCGTCGGGGCAGCGGTGGCTGAAGGAAATATGCCCTAGAGGCAATAATAAAGTTGTTATTTATATTTCCTTATATCATGATAAATGTTTATTATTCATGCTAGAGTTGTATTAACCGGAAACTTAGTACATGTGTGAATACATAGACAAATAGAGTGTCACTAGTATGCCTCTACTTGACTAGCTCGTTGAATTAAAGATGG